>NW_027439341.1:0-148000 GCF_964188355.1 Buteo buteo
ACCCCTGAAAGCTCTTGCTGGTCTTCACAGTCCCCGTGCAGCCTATCCACAGGCACAACAGCACTGGGCTTCTCTGCTTTCTCACAGTCGGTACATCTCACGGCGCTCGTTCTCGGCAGAGCCTTTTTCTGAAAAGGCAAACATCCGGCTCCTTCTCCCACAAGGAAGGGGCTAGCCCTGAAAGCTCTTGCTGGTCTTCACCGTTCCCGTGCACCCTATCCACAGGTGCAACAGCACTGGGCATCTGTGCTTTCGCAGAGACTCAGCATCTCACGGTGCTCGTTCTCGGCAGAGCCTCTTTCCGAAAAATCAAACGTCCGGCTCTTTCTCCCACAAGGAAGGGGCCAGCCCTGAAAGCTCTTGCTGGTCTTCACAGTCCCCGTGCAGCCTATCCACAGGCACAACAGCACTGGGCTTCTCTGCTTTCTCACAGTCGGTACATCTCACGGTGCTCGTTCTCAGCAGAGCCTTTTTCTGAAAAGGCAAACGTCCGGCTCCTTCTTCCATAAGGAAGGGGCGACCCCTGAAAGCTCTTGCTGGTCTTCACCGTTCCCGTGCACCCTATCCACAGGCACAACAGAACTGGACTTCTCTGCTTTCCCATAGTCGGTACATCTCACGGCGCTCGTTCTCGGCAGAGCCTATTTCCAAAAAAGCAAATGTCCGGCTCTTTCTCCCACAAGGAAGGGGCCAGCCCTGAAAGCTCTTGCTGGTCTTCACAGTCCCCGTGCAGCCTATCCACAGGCACAACAGCACTGGGCTTCTCTGCTTTCTCACAGTCGGTACATCTCACAGCGTTTGTTCTCGGCAGAGCCTTTTTCTGAAAAGGCAAACCTCAGGCTCCTTCTTCCATAAGGAAGGGGTAAGCCCTGAAAGCTCTTGCTGGTCTTCACCGTTCCCGTGCAGCCTATCCAGAGGCACAACAGCACTGGGCTTCTCTGCTTTCTCACAGTCGGTACATCTCACAGTGCTCGTTCTCAGCAGAGCCTTTTTCTGAAAAGGCAAACGTCCGGCTCCTTCTTCCATAAGGAAGGGGCGACCCCTGAAAGCTCTTGCTGGTCTTCAACGTCCCCGTGCAGCCTATCCACAGGCACAACAGCACTGGGCATCTGTGCTTTCCCAGAGACTCAGCATCTCACGGTGCTTGTTCTCGGCAGAGCCTCTTTCCGAAAAATCAAAAGTCCGGCTCTTTCTCCCACAAGGAAGGGGCCAGCCCTGAAAGCTCTTGCTGGTCTTCACCGTTCCCGTGCAGCCTATCCACAGGCACAACAGCACTGGGCTTCTCTGCTTTCTCACAGTCGGTACATCTCACGGTGCTCGTTCTCAGCAGAGCCTTTTTCTGAAAAGGCAAACGTCCGGCTCCTTCTTCCATAAGGAAGGGGCGACCCCTGAAAGCTCTTGCTGGTCTTCACCGATCCCGTGCATCCTATCCACAGGCACAACAGAACTGGACTTGTTGGCTTTCCCATAGTCGGTACATCTCACGGCGCTGGTTCTCGGCAGAGACTCTTTCCAAAAAGGGAAACGTCCGGCTCTTTCTCCCACAAGGAAGGGGCCAGCCCTGAAAGCTCTTGCTGGTCTTCACCGTCCCCGTGCAGCCTATCCACAGGCACAACAGCACTGGGCATCTGTGCTTTCCCAGAGACTCAGCATCTCACGGTGCTCGTTCTCAGCAGAGCCTATTTCCAAAAAAGCAAATGTCCGGCTCTTTCTCCCACAAGGAAGGGGCCAGCCCTCAAAGCTCTTGCTGGTCTTCACCATCCCCGTGCAGCCTATCCACAGGCGCAACAGCACTGGGCATCTGTGCTTTCCCAGAGACTCAGCATCTCACGGTGCTCGTTCTCGGCAGAGCCTATTTCCGAAAAAGCAAACGTCCGGCTCTTTCTTCCACAAGGAAGGGGCCAGGCCTGAAAGCTCTTGCTGGTCTTCACAGTCCCCGTGCAGCCTATCCACAGGCACAACAGCACTGGGCTTCTCTGCTTTCTCACAGTCGGTACATCTCACGGCGCTCGTTCTCGGCAGAGCCTTTTTCTGAAAAGGCAAACGTCCGGCTCCTTCTTCCATAAGGAAGGGGCGACCCCTGAAAGCTCTTGCTGATCTTTACCGTCCCCGTGCACCCTATCCACAGGCACAACAGCACTGGGCTTCTCTGCTTTCTCACAGTCGGTACATCTCACGGTGCTCGTTCTCAGCAGACCCTTTTTCTGAAAAGGCAAACGTCCGGCTCCTTCTTCCATAAGGAAGGGGCGACCCCTGAAAGCTCTTGCTGGTCTTCACCGATCCCGTGCATCCTATCCACAGGCACAACAGAACTGGACTTCTCTGCTTTCCCATAGTCGGTACATCTCACGGCGCTGGTTGTCGTCAGAGACTCTTTCAAAAAAGGGAAACGTCCGGCTCCTTCTCCCACAAGGAAGGGGCCAGCCCTGAAAGCTCTTGCTGCTCTAAACCGTCCCCGTGCAGCCTATCCACAGGCACAACAGCACTGGGCATCTGTGCTTTCCCAGAGACTCAGCATCTCACGGTGCTCGTTCTCGGCAGAGCCTATTTCCGAAAAAGCAAACGTCCGGCTCTTTCTCCCACAAGGAAGGGGCCAGCCCTGAAAGCTCTTGCTGGTCTTCACCATCCCCGTGCAGCCTATCCACAGGCACAACAGCACTGGGCTTCTCTGCTTTCTCACAGTCGGTACATCTCACGGTGCTCGTTCTCGGCAGAGCCTTTTTCTGAAAAGGCAATCATCTGGCTCCTTCTTCCATAAGGAAGGGGCGACACCTAAAAGCTCTTGCTGGTCTTCACCGTTCCCGTGCACCCTATCCACAGGCACAACAGCAGTGGGCATCTGTGCTTTCCCATAGTCGGTACATCTCACGGCGCTCGTTCTCGGCAGAGCCTTTTTCTGAAAAGGCAAACGTCCGGGTCCTTCTTCCATAAGGAAGGGGTAAGCCCTGAAAGCTCTTGCTGGTCTTCACCGTCCCCGTGCAGCCTATTCACAGGCACAACAGCACTGGGCATCTGTGCTTTCCCAGAGACTCAGCATCTCACGGTGCTCATTCTCAGCAGAGCTTATTTCCGAAAAAGCAAACGTCCGGCTCTTTCTCCCACAAGGAAGGGGCCAGCCCTGAAAGCTCTTGCTGGTCTTCACCATCCCCGTGCAGCCTATCCACAGGCGCAACAGCACTAGGCATCTGTGCTTTCCCAGAGACTCAGCATCTCACGGTGCTCGTTCTCGGCAGAGCCTTTTTCTGAAAAAGCAAACGTCCGGCTCTTTCTCCCACAAGGAAGGGGCGACCCCTGAAAGCTCTTGCTGGTCTTCACAGTCCCCGTGCAGCCTATCCACAGGCACAACAGCACTGGGCTTCTCTGCTTTCTCACAGTCGGTACATCTCACGGCGCTCGTTCTCGGCAGAGCCTTTTTCTGAAAAGGCAAACGTCTGGCTCCTTCTTCCATAAGGAAGGGGCGACCCCTGAAAGCTCTTGCTGGTCTTCACCGTTCCCGTGCACCCTATCCACAGGCACAAAAACACTGGACTTCTCTGCTTTTCCACAGGCCATACATCTCAAGGCAGTCATTCTCTTCAGAACCTCTTTCCGTAAAGGCAAATGTCTGGCTCCTTCTCCACAAGGAAGGGGCCAGCCCTGAAAGCTCTTGCTGGTCTTCACCGTTCCCGTGCACCCTATCTACAGGCACAACAGCACTGGGCATCTGTGCTTTCCCAGATTCTCAGCATCTCATGGTGATCGTTCTCGGCAGAGCCTATTTCCAAAAAGCAAACGTCCGGCTCTTTCTCCCACAAGGAACGAGCCAGCCCTGAAATCTCTTGCTGGTCTTCACAGTCCCCGTGCAGCCTATCCACAGGCACAACATCACTGGGCATCTGTGCTTTCCCAGAGACTCAGCATCTCACGGTGCTCGTTCTCGGCAGAGCCTATTTCCGAAAAAGCAAACGTCCGGCTCTTTCTCCCACAAGGAAGGGGCCAGCCCTGAAAGCTCTTGCTGGTCTTCACCATCCCCGTGCAGCCTATCCACAGGCACAACAGCACTGGGCATCTGTGCTTTCCCAGAGACTCAGCATCTCACGGTGCTTGTTCTCGGCAGAGCCTCTTTCCGAAAAATCAAAAGTCCGGCTCTTTCTCCCACAAGGAAGGGGCCAGCCCTGAAAGCTCTTGCTGCTCTACACCGTCCCCGTGCACCCTATCCACAGGCACAACAGCACTGGGCTTCTCTGCTTTCTCACAGTCGGTACATCTCACGGTGCTCGTTCTCAGCAGAGCCTTTTTCTGAAAAGGCAAACGTCCGGCTCCTTCTTCCATTTGGAAGGGGCGACCCCTGAAAGCTCTTGCTGGTCTTCACCGTTCCCGTGCACCCTATCCACAGGCACAACAGAACTGGACTTCTCTGCTTTCCCATAGTCGGTACATCTCACGGCGCTCGTTCTCGGCAGAGACTCTTTCCAAAAAGGGAAACGTCCGGCTCTTTCTCCCACAAGGAAGGGGCCAGCCCTGAAAGCTCTTCCTGCTCTACACTGTCCCTGTGCACCCTATCCACAGGCACAACAGCACTGGGCATCTGTGCTTTCCCAGAGACTCAGCATCTCACGGTGATCGTTCTCGGCAGAGCCTATTTCCGAAAAATCAAAAGTCCGGCTCTTTCTCCCACAAGGAAGGGGCCAGACCTGAAAGCTCTTGCTGGTCTTCACAGTCCCCGTGCAGCTTTTCCACAGGCACAACAGCACTGGGCTTCTCTGCTTTCTCACAGTCGGTACATCTCACGATGCTCGTTCTCAGCAGAGCCTTTTTCTGAAAAGACAAACGTCCGGCTCCTTCTTCCATAAGGAAGGGGTAAGCCCTGAAAGCTCTTGCTGGTCTTCACCGTTCCCGTGCACCCTATCCACAGGCACAACAACACTGGGCTTCTCTGCTTTTCCACAGACCATACATCTCAAGGCAGTCATTCTCTTCAGAACCTCTTTCCGTAAAGGCAAATGTCCGGCTCCTTCTCCCACAAGGAAGGGGCCAGCCCTGAAAGCTCTTGCTGGTCTTCACCGTTCCCGTGCACCCTATCCACAGGCACAACAGCACTGGGCATCTGTGCTTTCCCAGAGACTCAGAATCTCACGGTGCTTGTTCTCGGCAGAGCCTCTTTCCGAAAAATCAAAAGTCCGGCTCTTTCTCCCACAAGGAAGGGGCCAGCCCTGAAAGCTCTTGCTGGTCTTCACAGTCCCCGTGCAGCCTATCCACAGGCACAACAGCACTGGGCTTCTCTTCTTTCTCACAGTCGGTACATCTCACGGTGCTCGTTCTCAGCAGAGCCTTTTTCTGAAAAGGCAAACGTCCGGCTCCTTCTTCCATAAGGAAGGGGCGACCCCTGAAAGCTCTTGCTGGTCTTCACCGTTCCCGTGCACACTATCCACAGGCACAACAGCACTGGGCATCTGTGCTTTCCCATAGTCGGTACATCTCACAGCGCTCGTTCTCGGCAGAGCCTTTTTCTGAAAAGCAAACGTCCGGCTCTTTCTCCCACAAGGAAGGAGCCAGCCCTGAAACCTCTTGCTGGTCTTCAACGTCCCCGTGCAGCCTATCCACAGGCACAACAGCACTGGGCATCTGTGCTTTCCCAGAGACTCAGCATCTCATGGTGCTCGTTCTCGGCAGAGCCTATTTCCGAAAAATCAATCATCTGGCTCTTTCTCACACAAGGAAGGGGCCAGCCCTGAAAGCTCTTGCTGGTCTTCAAAGTCCCCGTGCAGCCTATCCACAGGCACAACAGCACTGGGCATCTGTGCTTTCCCAGAGACTCAGCATCTCACGGTGCTTGTTCTCGGCAGAGCCTCTTTCCGAAAAATCAAAAGTCCGGCTCTTTCTCCCACAAGGAAGGGGCCAGCCCTGAAAGCTCTTGCTGGTCTTCAACGTCCCCGTGCACCCTATCCACAGGCACAACAGCACTGGGCTTCTCTGCTTTCTCACAGTCGGTACATCTCACAGCGTTTGTTCTCAGCAGAGCCTTTTTCTGAAAAGGCAAACGTCCGGCTCCTTCTTCCATAAGGAAGGGGCGACCCCTGAAAGCTCTTGCTGGTCTTCACCGTTCCCGTGCACCCTATCCACAGGCACAACAGCACTGGTCATCTGTGCTTTCCCAGAGACTCAGCATCTCACGGTGCTCGTTCTCGGCAGAGCCTATTTCCGAAAAAGCAAACGTCCGGCTCTTTCTCCCACAAGGAAGGGGCCAGCCCTGAAAGCTCTTGCTGGTCTTCACAGTCCCCATGCAGCCTATCCACAGGCACAACAGCACTGGGCATCTGTGCTTTCCCAGAGACTCAGCATCTCACGGTGCTTGTTCTCGGCAGAGCCTCTTTCCGAAAAATCAAAAGTCCGGCTCTTTCTCCCACAAGGAAGGGGCCAGCCCTGAAAGCTCTTGCTGCTCTACACCGTCCCCGTGCACCCTATCCACAGGCACAACAGCACTGGGCTTCTCTGCTTTCTCACAGTCGGTACATCTCACGGTGCTCGTTCTCAGCAGAGCCTTTTTCTGAAAAGGCAAACGTCCGGCTCCTTCTTCCATAAGGAAGGGGCGACCCCTGAAAGGTCTTGCTGGTCTTCACCGTTCCCGTGCACCCTATCCACAGGCACAACAGAACTGGACTTCTCTGCTTTCCCATAGTCGGTACATCTCACGGCGCTGGTTCTCGGCAGAGACTCTTTCCAAAAAGGGAAACGTCCGGCTCTTTCTCCCACAAGGAAGGGGCCAGCCCTGAAAGCTCTTCTTGCTCTACACTGTCCCTGTGCACCCTATCCACAGGCACAACAGCACTGGGCATCTGTGCTTTCCCAGAGACTCAGCATCTCACGGTGCTTGTTCTCGGCAGAGCCTCTTTCCGAAAAATCAAACGTCCGGCTCTTTCTCCCACAAGGAAGGGGCCAGCCCTGAAAGCTCTTGCTGGTCTTCACAGTCCCCGTGCAGCTTATCCACAGGCACAACAGCACTGGGCTTCTCTGCTTTCTCACAGTCGGTACATCTCACGGTGCTCGTTCTCAGCAGAGCCTTTTTCTGAAAAGACAAACGTCCGGCTCCTTCTTCCATAAGGAAGGGGTAAGCCCTGAAAGCTCTTGCTGGTCTTCACCGTTCCCGTGCACCCTATCCACAGGCACAACAACACTGGGCTTCTCTGCTTTTCCACAGACCATACATCTCAAGGCAGTCATTCTCTTCAGAACCTCTTTCCGTAAAGGCAAATGTCTGGCTCCTTCTCCACAAGGAAGGGGCCAGCCCTGAAAGCTCTTGCTGGTCTTCACCGTTCCCGTGCACCCTATCTACAGGCACAACAGCACTGGGCATCTGTGCTTTCCCAGATTCTCAGCATCTCATGGTGATCGTTCTCGGCAGAGCCTATTTCCAAAAAGCAAACGTCCGGCTCTTTCTCCCACAAGGAACGAGCCAGCCCTGAAACCTCTTGCTGGTCTTCACAGTCCCCGTGCAGCCTATCCACAGGCACAACAGCACTGGGCATCTGTGCTTTCCCAGAGACTCAGCATCTCACGGTGCTCGTTCTCGGCAGAGCCTATTTCCGAAAAAGCAAACGTCCGGCTCTTTCTCCCACAAGGAAGGGGCCAGCCCTGAAAGCTCTTGCTGGTCTTCACCATCCCCGTGCAGCCTATCCACAGGCACAACAGCACTGGGCATCTGTGCTTTCCCAGAGACTCAGCATCTCACGGTGCTTGTTCTCGGCAGAGCCTCTTTCCGAAAAATCAAAAGTCCGGCTCTTTCTCCCACAAGGAAGGGGCCAGCCCTGAAAGCTCTTGCTGCTCTACACCGTCCCCGTGCACACTATCCACAGGCACAACAGCACTGGGCTTCTCTGCTTTCTCACAGTCGGTACATCTCACGGTGCTCGTTCTCAGCAGAGCCTTTTTCTGAAAAGGCAAACGTCCGGCTCCTTCTTCCATTTGGAAGGGGCGACCCCTGAAACCTCTTGCTGGTCTTCACCGTTCCCGTGCACCCTATCCACAGGCACAACAGAACTGGACTTCTCTGCTTTCCCATAGTCGGTACATCTCACGGCGCTCGTTCTCGGCAGAGACTCTTTCCAAAAAGGGAAACGTCCGGCTCTTTCTCCCACAAGGAAGGGGCCAGCCCTGAAAGCTCTTCCTGCTCTACACTGTCCCTGTGCACCCTATCCACAGGCACAACAGCACTGGGCATCTGTGCTTTCCCAGAGACTCAGCATCTCACGGTGATCGTTCTCGGCAGAGCCTATTTCCGAAAAATCAAAAGTCCGGCTCTTTCTCCCACAAGGAAGGGGCCAGACCTGAAAGCTCTTGCTGGTCTTCACAGTCCCCGTGCAGCTTTTCCACAGGCACAACAGCACTGGGCTTCTCTGCTTTCTCACAGTCGGTACATCTCACGATGCTCGTTCTCAGCAGAGCCTTTTTCTGAAAAGACAAACGTCCGGCTCCTTCTTCCATAAGGAAGGGGTAAGCCCTGAAAGCTCTTGCTGGTCTTCACCGTTCCCGTGCACCCTATCCACAGGCACAACAACACTGGGCTTCTCTGCTTTTCCACAGACCATACATCTCAAGGCAGTCATTCTCTTCAGAACCTCTTTCCGTAAAGGCAAATGTCCGGCTCCTTCTCCCACAAGGAAGGGGCCAGCCCTGAAAGCTCTTGCTGGTCTTCACCGTTCCCGTGCACCCTATCCACAGGCACAACAGCACTGGGCATCTGTGCTTTCCCAGAGACTCAGCATCTCACGGTGCTTGTTCTCGGCAGAGCCTCTTTCCGAAAAATCAAAAGTCCGGCTCTTTCTCCCACAAGGAAGGGGCCAGCCCTGAAAGCTCTTGCTGGTCTTCACAGTCCCCGTGCAGCCTATCCACAGGCACAACAGCACTGGGCTTCTCTTCTTTCTCACAGTCGGTACATCTCACGGTGCTCGTTCTCAGCAGAGCCTTTTTCTGAAAAGGCAAACGTCCGGCTCCTTCTTCCATAAGGAAGGGGCGACCCCTGAAAGCTCTTGCTGGTCTTCACCGTTCCCGTGCACACTATCCACAGGCACAACAGCACTGGGCATCTGTGCTTTCCCATAGTCGGTACATCTCACAGCGCTCGTTCTCTGCAGAGCCTTTTTCTGAAAAGCAAACGTCCGGCTCTTTCTCCCACAAGGAAGGAGCCAGCCCTGAAACCTCTTGCTGGTCTTCAACGTCCCCGTGCAGCCTATCCACAGGCACAACAGCACTGGGCATCTGTGCTTTCCCAGAGACTCAGCATCTCATGGTGCTCGTTCTCGGCAGAGCCTATTTCCGAAAAATCAATCATCTGGCTCTTTCTCACACAAGGAAGGGGCCAGCCCTGAAAGCTCTTGCTGGTCTTCAAAGTCCCCGTGCAGCCTATCCACAGGCACAACAGCACTGGGCATCTGTGCTTTCCCAGAGACTCAGCATCTCACGGTGCTTGTTCTCGGCAGAGCCTCTTTCCGAAAAATCAAAAGTCCGGCTCTTTCTCCCACAAGGAAGGGGCCAGCCCTGAAAGCTCTTGCTGGTCTTCAACGTCCCCGTGCACCCTATCCACAGGCACAACAGCACTGGGCTTCTCTGCTTTCTCACAGTCGGTACATCTCACAGCGTTTGTTCTCAGCAGAGCCTTTTTCTGAAAAGGCAAACGTCCGGCTCCTTCTTCCATAAGGAAGGGGCGACCCCTGAAAGCTCTTGCTGGTCTTCACCGTTCCCGTGCACCCTATCCACAGGCACAACAGCACTGGTCATCTGTGCTTTCCCAGAGACTCAGCATCTCACGGTGCTCGTTCTCGGCAGAGCCTATTTCCGAAAAAGCAAACGTCCGGCTCTTTCTCCCACAAGGAAGGGGCCAGCCCTGAAAGCTCTTGCTGGTCTTCACAGTCCCCATGCAGCCTATCCACAGGCACAACAGCACTGGGCATCTGTGCTTTCCCAGAGACTCAGCATCTCACGGTGCTTGTTCTCGGCAGAGCCTCTTTCCGAAAAATCAAAAGTCCGGCTCTTTCTCCCACAAGGAAGGGGCCAGCCCTGAAAGCTCTTGCTGCTCTACACCGTCCCCGTGCACCCTATCCACAGGCACAACAGCACTGGGCTTCTCTGCTTTCTCACAGTCGGTACATCTCACGGTGCTCGTTCTCAGCAGAGCCTTTTTCTGAAAAGGCAAACGTCCGGCTCCTTCTTCCATAAGGAAGGGGCGATCCCTGAAAGCTCTTGCTGGTCTTCACCGTTCCCGTGCACCCTATCCACAGGCACAACAGAACTGGACTTCTCTGCTTTCCCATAGTCGGTACATCTCACGGCGCTGGTTCTCGGCAGAGACTCTTTCCAAAAAGGGAAACGTCCGGCTCTTTCTCCCACAAGGAAGGGGCCAGCCCTGAAAGCTCTTCTTGCTCTACACTGTCCCTGTGCACCCTATCCACAGGCACAACAGCACTGGGCATCTGTGCTTTCCCAGAGACTCAGCATCTCACGGTGCTTGTTCTCGGCAGAGCCTCTTTCCGAAAAATCAAACGTCCGGCTCTTTCTCCCACAAGGAAGGGGCCAGCCCTGAAAGCTCTTGCTGGTCTTCACAGTCCCCGTGCAGCTTATCCACAGGCACAACAGCACTGGGCTTCTCTGCTTTCTCACAGTCGGTACATCTCACGGTGCTCGTTCTCAGCAGAGCCTTTTTCTGAAAAGACAAACGTCCGGCTCCTTCTTCCATAAGGAAGGGGTAAGCCCTGAAAGCTCTTGCTGGTCTTCACCGTTCCCGTGCACCCTATCCACAGGCACAACAACACTGGGCTTCTCTGCTTTTCCACAGACCATACATCTCAAGGCAGTCATTCTCTTCAGAACCTCTTTCCGTAAAGGCAAATGTCTGGCTCCTTCTCCACAAGGAAGGGGCCAGCCCTGAAAGCTCTTGCTGGTCTTCACCGTTCCCGTGCACCCTATCTACAGGCACAACAGCACTGGGCATCTGTGCTTTCCCAGATTCTCAGCATCTCATGGTGATCGTTCTCGGCAGAGCCTATTTCCAAAAAGCAAACGTCCGGCTCTTTCTCCCACAAGGAACGAGCCAGCCCTGAAACCTCTTGCTGGTCTTCACAGTCCCCGTGCAGCCTATCCACAGGCACAACAGCACTGGGCATCTGTGCTTTCCCAGAGACTCAGCATCTCACGGTGCTCGTTCTCGGCAGAGCCTATTTCCGAAAAAGCAAACGTCCGGCTCTTTCTCCCACAAGGAAGGGGCCAGCCCTGAAAGCTCTTGCTGGTCTTCACCATCCCCGTGCAGCCTATCCACAGGCACAACAGCACTGGGCATCTGTGCTTTCCCAGAGACTCAGCATCTCACGGTGCTTGTTCTCGGCAGAGCCTCTTTCCGAAAAATCAAAAGTCCGGCTCTTTCTCCCACAAGGAAGGGGCCAGCCCTGAAAGCTCTTGCTGCTCTACACCGTCCCCGTGCACCCTATCCACAGGCACAACAGCACTGGGCTTCTCTGCTTTCTCACAGTCGGTACATCTCACGGTGCTCGTTCTCAGCAGAGCCTTTTTCTGAAAAGGCAAACGTCCGGCTCCTTCTTCCATTTGGAAGGGGCGACCCCTGAAAGCTCTTGCTGGTCTTCACCGTTCCCGTGCACCCTATCCACAGGCACAACAGAACTGGACTTCTCTGCTTTCCCATAGTCGGTACATCTCACGGCGCTGGTTCTCGGCAGAGACTCTTTCCAAAAAGGGAAACGTCCGGCTCTTTCTCCCACAAGGAAGGGGCCAGCACTGAAAGCTCTTCCTGCTCTACACTGTCCCTGTGCACCCTATCCACAGGCACAACAGCACTGGGCATCTGTGCTTTCCCAGAGACTCAGCATCTCACGGTGATCGTTCTCGGCAGAGCCTCTTTCCGAAAAATCAAACGTCCGGCTCTTTCTCCCACAAGGAAGGGGCTTGCCCTGAAAGCTCTTGCTGGTCTTCACAGTCCCCGTGCAGCTTATCCACAGGCACAACAGCACTGGGCTTCTCTGCTTTCTCACAGTCGGTACATCTCACGGTGCTCGTTCTCAGCAGAGCCTTTTTCTGAAAAGGCAAAAGTCCGGCTCCTTCTTCCATAAGGAAGGGGTAAGCCTGAAAGCTCTTGCTGGTCTTCACCGTTCCCGTGCACCCTATCCACAGGCACAACAACACTGGGCTTCTCTGCTTTTCCACAGACCATACATCTCAAGGCAGTCATTCTCTTCAGAACCTCTTTCCGTAAAGGCAAATGTCTGGCTCCTTCTCCACAAGGAAGGGGCCAGCCCTGAAAGCTCTTGCTGGTCTTCACCGTTCCCGTGCACCCTATCTACAGGCACAACAGCACTGGGCATCTGTGCTTTCCCAGATTCTCAGCATCTCATGGTGATCGTTCTCGGCAGAGCCTCTTTCCGAAAAATCAAACGTCCGGCTCTTTCTCCCACAAGGAACGAGCCAGCCCTGAAAGCTCTTGCTGGTCTTCACCGTTCCCGTGCACCCTATCCACAGGCACAACAGAACTGGACTTCTCTGCTTTCCCATAGTCGGTACATCTCACGGCGCTGGTTCTCGGCAGAGACTCTTTCCAAAAAGGGAAACGTCCGGCTCTTTCTCCCACAAGGAAGGGGCCAGCCCTGAAAGCTCTTCCTGCTCTACACTGTCCCTGTGCACCCTATCCACAGGCACAACAGCACTGGGCATCTGTGCTTTCCCAGAGACTCAGCATCTCACGGTGATCGTTCTCGGCAGAGCCTCTTTCCGAAAAATCAAACGTCCGGCTCTTTCTCCCACAAGGAAGGGGCTTGCCCTGAAAGCTCTTGCTGGTCTTCACAGTCCCCGTGCAGCTTATCCACAGGCACAACAGCACTGGGCTTCTCTGCTTTCTCACAGTCGGTACATCTCACGGTGCTCGTTCTCAGCAGAGCCTTTTTCTGAAAAGGCAAACGTCCGGCTCCTTCTTCCATAAGGAAGGGGTAAGCCCTGAAAGCTCTTGCTGGTCTTCACCGTTCCCGTGCACCGTATCCACAGGCACAACAACACTGGGCTTCTCTGCTTTTCCACAGACCATACATCTCAAGGCAGTCATTCTCTTCAGAACCTCTTTCCGTAAAGGCAAATGTCCGGCTCCTTCTCCCACAAGGAAGGGGCCAGCCCTGAAAGCTCTTGCTGGTCTTCAACGTCCCCGTGCAGCCTATCCACAGGCACAACAGCACTGGGCATCTGTGCTTTCCCAGAGACTCAGCATCTCACGGTGCTTGTTCTCGGCAGAGCCTCTTTCCGAAAAATCAAAAGTCCGGCTCTTTCTCCCACAAGGAAGGGGCCAGCCCTGAAAGCTCTTGCTGGTCTTCACAGTCCCCGTGCAGCCTATCCACAGGCACAACAGCACTGGGCTTCTCTGCTTTCTCACAGTCGGTACATCTCACGGTGCTCGTTCTCAGCAGAGCCTTTTTCTGAAAAGGCAAACGTCCGGCTCCTTCTTCCATAAGGAAGGGGCGACCCCTGAAAGCTCTTGCTGGTCTTCACCGTTCCCGTGCACCCTATCCACAGGCACAACAGCACTGGGCATCTGTGCTTTCCCATAGTCGGTACATCTCACAGCGCTCGTTCTCGGCAGAGCCTTTTTCTGAAAAGCAAACGTCCGGCTCTTTCTCCCACAAGGAAGGAGCCAGCCCTGAAACCTCTTGCTGGTCTTCAACGTCCCCGTGCAGCCTATCCACAGGCACAACAGCACTGGGCATCTGTGCTTTCCCAGAGACTCAGCATCTCACGGTGCTCGTTCTCGGCAGAGCCTATTTCCGAAAAATCAATCATCTGGCTCTTTCTCACACAAGGAAGGGGCCAGCCCTGAAAGCTCTTGCTGGTCTTCAACGTCCCCGTGCAGCCTATCCACAGGCACAACAGCACTGGGCATCTGTGCTTTCCCAGAGACTCAGCATCTCACGGTGCTTGTTCTCGGCAGAGCCTCTTTCCGAAAAATCAAAAGTCCGGCTCTTTCTCCCACAAGGAAGGGGCCAGCCCTGAAAGCTCTTGCTGGTCTTCAACGTCCCCGTGCAGCCTATCCACAGGCACAACAGCACTGGGCTTCTCTGCTTTCTCACAGTCGGTACATCTCACGGTGCTCGTTCTCAGCAGAGCCTTTTTCTGAAAAGGCAAACGTCCGGCTCCTTCTTCCATTTGGAAGGGGCGACCCCTGAAAGCTCTTGCTGGTCTTCACCGTTCCCGTGCACCCTATCCACAGGCACAACAGAACTGGACTTCTCTGCTTTCCCATAGTCGGTACATCTCACGGCGCTCGTTCTCGGCAGAGACTCTTTCCAAAAAGGGAAACGTCCGGCTCTTTCTCCCACAAGGAAGGGGCCAGCCCTGAAAGCTCTTCCTGCTCTACACTGTCCCTGTGCACCCTATCCACAGGCACAACAGCACTGGGCATCTGTGCTTTCCCAGAGACTCAGCATCTCACGGTGATCGTTCTCGGCAGAGCCTCTTTCCGAAAAATCAAACGTCCGGCTCTTTCTCCCACAAGGAAGGGGCTTGCCCTGAAAGCTCTTGCTGGTCTTCACAGTCCCCGTGCAGCTTATCCACAGGCACAACAGCACTGGGCTTCTCTGCTTTCTCACAGTCGGTACATCTCACGGTGCTCGTTCTCAGCAGAGCCTTTTTCTGAAAAGGCAAACGTCCGGCTCCTTCTTCCATAAGGAAGGGGTAAGCCCTGAAAGCTCTTGCTGGTCTTCACCGTTCCCGTGCACCCTATCCACAGGCACAACAACACTGGGCTTCTCTGCTTTTCCACAGACCATACATCTCAAGGCAGTCATTCTCTTCAGAACCTCTTTCCGTAAAGGCAAATGTCCGGCTCCTTCTCCCACAAGGAAGGGGCCAGCCCTGAAAGCTCTTGCTGGTCTTCACCGTTCCCGTGCACCCTATCCACAGGCACAACAGCACTGGGCATCTGTGCTTTCCCAGAGACTCAGCATCTCACGGTGCTTGTTCTCGGCAGAGCCTCTTTCCGAAAAATCAAAAGTCCGGCTCTTTCTCCCACAAGGAAGGGGCCAGCCCTGAAAGCTCTTGCTGGTCTTCACAGTCCCCGTGCAGCCTATCCACAGGCACAACAGCACTGGGCTTCTCTTCTTTCTCACAGTCGGTACATCTCACGGTGCTCGTTCTCAGCAGAGCCTTTTTCTGAAAAGGCAAACGTCCGGCTCCTTCTTCCATAAGGAAGGGGCGACCCCTGAAAGCTCTTGCTGGTCTTCACCGTTCCCGTGCACCCTATCCACAGGCACAACAGCACTGGGCATCTGTGCTTTCCCATAGTCGGTACATCTCACAGCGCTCGTTCTCGGCAGAGCCTTTTTCTGAAAAGCAAACGTCCGGCTCTTTCTCCCACAAGGAAGGAGCCAGCCCTGAAACCTCTTGCTGGTCTTCAACGTCCCCGTGCAGCCTATCCACAGGCACAACAGCACTGGGCATCTGTGCTTTCCCAGAGACTCAGCATCTCACGGTGCTCGTTCTCGGCAGAGCCTATTTCAGAAAAATCAATCATCTGGCTCTTTCTCACACAAGGAAGGGGCCAGCCCTGAAAGCTCTTGCTGGTCTTCACAGTCCCCGTGCATCCTATCCACAGGCACAACAGCACTGGGCATCTGTGCTTTCCCAGACACTCAGCATCTCACGGTGCTTGTTCTCGGCAGAGCCTCTTTCCGAAAAATCAAAAGTCCGGCTCTTTCTCCCACAAGGAAGGGGCCAGCCCTGAAAGCTCTTGCTGGTCTTCAACGTCCCCGTGCACCCTATCCACAGGCACAACAGCACTGGGCTTCTCTGCTTTCTCACAGTCGGTACATCTCACGGTGCTCGTTCTCAGCAGAGCCTTTTTCTGAAAAGGCAAACGTCCGGCTACTTCTTCCATAAGGAAGGGGCGACCCCTGAAACCTCTTGCTGGTCTTCACCGTTCCCGTGCACCCTATCCACAGGCACAACAGAACTGGACTTCTCTGCTTTCCCATAGTCGGTACATCTCACGGCGCTGGTTCTCGGCAGAGACTCTTTCCAAAAAGGGAAACGTCCGGCTCTTTCTCCCACAAGGAAGGGGCCAGCCCTGAAAGCTCTTCCTGCTCTACACTGTCCCTGTGCACCCTATCCACAGGCACAACAGCACTGGGCATCTGTGCTTTCCCAGAGACTCAGCATCTCACGGTGATCGTTCTCGGCAGAGCCTCTTTCCGAAAAATCAAACGTCCGGCTCTTTCTCCCACAAGGAAGGGGCTTGCCCTGAAAGCTCTTGCTGGTCTTCACAGTCCCCGTGCAGCTTATCCACAGGCACAACAGCACTGGGCTTCTCTGCTTTCTCACAGTCGGTACATCTCACGGTGCTCGTTCTCAGCAGAGCCTTTTTCTGAAAAGGCAAACGTCCGGCTCCTTCTTCCATAAGGAAGGGGTAAGCCCTGAAAGCTCTTGCTGGTCTTCACCGTTCCCGTGCACCCTATCCACAGGCACAACAACACTGGGCTTCTCTGCTTTTCCACAGACCACACATCTCAAGGCAGTCATTCTCTTCAGAACCTCTTTCCGTAAAGGCAAATGTCTGGCTCCTTCTCCACAAGGAAGGGGCCAGCCCTGAAAGCTCTTGCTGGTCTTCACCGTTCCCGTGCACCCTATCTACAGGCACAACAGCACTGGGCATCTGTGCTTTCCCAGATTCTCAGCATCTCATGGTGATCGTTCTCGGCAGAGCCTCTTTCCGAAAAATCAAACGTCCGGCTCTTTCTCCCACAAGGAACGAGCCAGCCCTGAAAGCTCTTGCTGGTCTTCACCGTTCCCGTGCACCCTATCCACAGGCACAACAGAACTGGACTTCTCTGCTTTCCCATAGTCGGTACATCTCACGGCGCTGGTTCTCGGCAGAGACTCTTTCCAAAAAGGGAAACGTCCGGCTCTTTCTCCCACAAGGAAGGGGCCAGCCCTGAAAGCTCTTCCTGCTCTACACTGTCCCTGTGCACCCTATCCACAGGCACAACAGCACTGGGCATCTGTGCTTTCCCAGAGACTCAGCATCTCACGGTGATCGTTCTCGGCAGAGCCTCTTTCCGAAAAATCAAACGTCCGGCTCTTTCTCCCACAAGGAAGGGGCTTGCCCTGAAAGCTCTTGCTGGTCTTCACAGTCCCCGTGCAGCTTATCCACAGGCACAACAGCACTGGGCTTCTCTGCTTTCTCACAGTCGGTACATCTCACGGTGCTCGTTCTCAGCAGAGCCTTTTTCTGAAAAGGCAAACGTCCGGCTCCTTCTTCCATAAGGAAGGGGTAAGCCCTGAAAGCTCTTGCTGGTCTTCACCGTTCCCGTGCACCGTATCCACAGGCACAACAACACTGGGCTTCTCTGCTTTTCCACAGACCATACATCTCAAGGCAGTCATTGTCTTCAGAACCTCTTTCCGTAAAGGCAAATGTCCGGCTCCTTCTCCCACAAGGAAGGGGCCAGCCCTGAAAGCTCTTGCTGGTCTTCAACGTCCCCGTGCAGCCTATCCACAGGCACAACAGCACTGGGCTTCTCTGCTTTCCCAGAGACTCAGCATCTCACGGTGCTTGTTCTCAGCAGAGCCTTTTTCTGAAAAGGCAAACGTCCGGCTCCTTCTTCCATAAGGAAGGGGCGACCCCTGAAAGCTCGTGCTGGTCTTCACCGTTCCCGTGCACCCTATCCACAGGCACAACAGCACTGGGCATCTGTGCTTTCCCATAGTCGGTACATCTCACAGCGCTCGTTCTCGGCAGAGCCTTTTTCTGAAAAGCAAACGTCCGGCTCTTTCTCCCACAAGGAAGGAGCCAGCCCTGAAACCTCTTGCTGGTCTTCAACGTCCCCGTGCAGCCTATCCACAGGCACAACAGCACTGGGCATCTGTGCTTTCCCAGAGACTCAGCATCTCACGGTGCTCGTTCTCGGCAGAGCCTATTTCCGAAAAATCAATCATCTGGCTCTTTCTCACACAAGGAAGGGGCCAGCCCTGAAAGCTCTTGCTGGTCTTCACAGTCCCCGTGCAGCCTATCCACAGGCACAACAGCACTGGGCATCTGTGCTTTCCCAGAGACTCAGCATCTCACGGTGCTTGTTCTCGGCAGAGCCTCTTTCCGAAAAATCAAAAGTCCGGCTCTTTCTCCCACAAGGAAGGGGCCAGCCCTGAAAGCTCTTGCTGCTCTACACCGTCCCCGTGCAGCCTATCCACAGGCACAACAGCACTGGGCTTCTCTTCTTTCTCACAGTCGGTACATCTCACGGTGCTCGTTCTCAGCAGAGCCTTTTTCTGAAAAGGCAAACGTCCGGCTCCTTCTTCCATAAGGAAGGGGCGACCCCTGAAAGCTCTTGCTGGTCTTCACCGTTCCCGTGCACCCTATCCACAGGCACAACAGCACTGGGCATCTGTGCTTTCCCATAGTCGGTACATCTCACAGCGCTCGTTCTCGGCAGAGCCTTTTTCTGAAAAGCAAACGTCCGGCTCTTTCTCCCACAAGGAAGGAGCCAGCCCTGAAACCTCTTGCTGGTCTTCAACGTCCCCGTGCAGCCTATCCACAGGCACAACAGCACTGGGCATCTGTGCTTTCCCAGAGACTCAGCATCTCACGGTGCTCGTTCTCGGCAGAGCCTATTTCCGAAAAATCAATCATCTGGCTCTTTCTCACACAAGGAAGGGGCCAGCCCTGAAAGCTCTTGCTGGTCTTCACAGTCCCCGTGCAGCCTATCCACAGGCACAACAGCACTGGGCATCTGTGCTTTCCCAGAGACTCAGCATCTCACGGTGCTTGTTCTCGGCAGAGCCTCTTTCCGAAAAATCAAATGTCCGGCTCTTTCTCCCACAAGGAAGGGGCCAGCCCTGAAAGCTCTTGCTGCTCTACACCGTCCCCGTGCACCCTATCCACAGGCACAACAGCACTGGGCTTCTCTGCTTTCTCACAGTCGGTACATCTCACGGTGCTCGTTCTCAGCAGAGCCTTTTTCTGAAAAGGCAAACATCCGGCTCCTTCTTCCATTTGGAAGGGGCGACCCCTGAAAGCTCTTGCTGGTCTTCACCGTTCCCGTGCACCCTATCCACAGGCACAACAGCACTGGTCATCTGTGCTTTCCCAGAGACTCAGCATCTCACGGTGCTCGTTCTCGGCAGAGCCTATTTCCGAAAAAGCAAATGTCCGGCTCTTTCTCCCACAAGGAAGGGGCCAGCCCTGAAAGCTCTTGCTGGTCTTCACAGTCCCCGTGCAGCCTATCCACAGGCACAACAGCACCGGGCTTCTCTGCTTTCTCACAGTCGGTACATCTCACGGTGCTCGTTCTCAGCAGAGCCTTTTTCTGAAAAGGCAAACGTCCGGCTCCTTCTTCCATAAGGAAGGGGCGACACCTAAAAGCTCTTGCTGGTCTTCACCGTTCCCGTGCACCCTATCCACAGGCACAACAGCACTGGGCATCTGTGCTTTCCCAGAGACTCAGCATCTCACGGTGCTCGTTCTCGGCAGAGCCTATTTCCGAAAAAGCAAATGTCCGGCTCTTTCTCCCACAAGGAAGGGGCCAGCCCTGAAAGCTCTTGCTGGTCTTCACAGTCCCCGTGCAGCCTATCCACAGGCACAACAGCACTGGGCTTCTCTGCTTTCTCACAGTCGGTACATCTCACAGCGTTTGTTCTCGGCAGAGCCTTTTTCTGAAAAGGCAAACTTCCGGCTCCTTCTCCCACAAGGAAGGGGCGACCCCTGAAAGCACTTGCTGGTCTTCACCGTTCCCGTGCACCCTATCCACAGGCACAACAGCACTGGGCATCTGTGCTTTCCCATAGTCGGTACATGTCACAGCGCTCGTTCTCTGCAGAGCCTTTTTCTGAAAAGCAAACGTCCGGCTCTTTCTCCCACAAGGAAGGGGACAGCCCTGAAAGGTCTTGCTGGTCTTCACCGTTCCCGTGCACCCTATCCACAGGCACAACAGCACTGGGCATCTGTGCTTTCCCAGAGACTCAGCATCTCACGGTGCTTGTTCTCGGCAGAGCCTCTTTCCGAAAAATCAAACGTCCGGCTCTTTCTCCCACAAGGAAGGGGCCAGCCCTGAAAGCTCTTGCTGGTCTTCACCGTCCCCGTGCACCCTATCCACAGGCACAAAAGCACTGGGCTTCTCTGCTTTCTCACAGTCGGTACATCTCACGGTGCTCGTTCTCAGCAGAGCCTTTTTCTGAAAAGGCAAACGTCCGGCTCCTTCTTCCATTTGGAAGGGGCGACCCCTGAAAGCTCTTGCTGGTCTTCACTGTTCCCGTGCACCCTATCCACAGGCACAACAGCACTTGGCATCTGTGCTTTCCCATAGTCGGTACATCTCACAGCGCTCGTTCTCTGCAGAGCCTTTTTCTGAAAAGCAAACGTCCGTCTCTTTCTCCCACAAGGAAGGAGCCAGCCCTGAAACCTCTTGCTGGTCTTCAACGTCCCCGTGCAGCCTATCCACAGGCACAACAGCACTGGGCATCTGTGCTTTCCCAGAGACTCAGCATCTCACGGTGCTCGTTCTCGGCAGAGCCTATTTCCGAAAAATCAATCATCTGGCTCTTTCTCACACAAGGAAGGGGCCAGCCCTGAAAGCTCTTGCTGGTCTTCACAGTCCCCGTGCAGCCTATCCACAGGCACAACAGCACTGGGCATCTGTGCTTTCCCAGAAACTCAGCATCTCACGGTGCTCGTTCTCAGCAGAGCCTTTTTCTGAAAAGGCAAACGTCTGGATCCTTCTTCCATAAGGAAGGGGCGACCCCTGAAAGCTCTTGCTGGTCTTCACCGTTCCCGTGCAGCCTATCCACAGGCACAACAGCACTGGGCTTCTCTGCTTTCTCACAGTCGGTACATCTCACGGTGCTCGTTCTCAGCAGAGCCTTTTTCTGAAACGACAAACGTCCGGCTCCTTCTTCCATTTGGAAGGGGCGACCCCTGAAAGCTCTTGCTGGTCTTCACCGTTCCCGTGCACCCTATCCACAGGCATAACAGCACTGGGCATCTGTGCTTTCCCAGAGACTCAGCATCTCACGGTGCTCGTTCTCGGCAGAGCCTACTTCCGAAAAAGCAAATGTCCGGCTCTTTCTCCCACAAAGAAGGGGCCAGCCCTGAAAGCTCTTGCTGCTCTTCACAGTCCCCGTGCAGCCTATCCACAGGCACAACAGCACTGGGCATCTGTGCTTTCCCAGAGACTCAGCATCTCACGGTGCTTGTTCTCGGCAGAGCCTATTTCCGAAAAAGCAAACGTCCGGCTCTTTCTCCCACAAGGAAGGGGCCAGCCCTGAAAGCTCTTGCTGGTCTTCACAGTCCCCGTGCAGCCTATCCACAGGCACAACAGAACTGTACTTCTCTGCTTTCCCAGAGTCGGTACATCTCACGGCAATGGTTCTCGGCAGAGACTCTTTCCAAAAAGGGAAACGTCCGGCTCTTTCTCCCACAAGGAAGGGGCCAGCCCTGAAAGCTCTTGCTGCTCTTCACCGTCCCCGTGCAGCCTATCCACAGGCACAACAGCACTGGGCATCTGTGCTTTCCCAGAGACTCAGCATCTCACGGTGCTCGTTCTCGGCAGAGCCTATTTCCGAAAAAGCAAACGTCCGGCTCTTTCTCCCACAAGGAAGGGGCCAGCCCTGAAAGCTCTTGCTGGTCTTCACCATCCCCGTGCAGCCTATCCACAGGCACAACAGCACTGGGCATCTGTGCTTTCCCAGAGACTCAGCATCTTACGGTGCTTGTTCTCGGCAGAGCCTCTTTCCGAAAAATCAAAAGTCCGGCTCTTTCTCCCACAAGGAAGGGGCCAGCCCTGAAAGCTCTTGCTGCTCTACACCGTCCCCGTGCACCCTATCCACAGGCACAACAGCACTGGGCTTCTCTGCTTTCTCACAGTCGGTACATCTCACGGTGCTCGTTCTCAGCAGAGCCTTTTTCTGAAAAGGCAAACGTCCGGCTCCTTCTTCCATTTGGAAGGGGCGACCCCTGAAAGCTCTTGCTGGTCTTCACCGTTCCCGTGCACCCTATCCACAGGCACAACAGAACTGGACTTCTCTGCTTTCCCATAGTCGGTACATATCACGGCGCTGGTTCTCGGCAGAGACTCATTCCAAAAAGGGAAACGTCCGGCTCTTTCTCCCACAAGGAAGGGGCCAGCCCTGAAAGCTCTTCCTGCTCTACACTGTCCCTGTGCACCCTATCCACAGGCACAACAGCACTGGGCATCTGTGCTTTCCCAGAGACTCAGCATCTCACGGTGCTTGTTCTCGGCAGAGCCTCTTTCCGAAAAATCAAACGTCCGGCTCTTTCTCCCACAAGGAAGGGGCCAGCCCTGAAAGCTCTTGCTGGTCTTCACAGTCCCCGTGCAGCTTATCCACAGGCACAACAGCACTGGGCTTCTCTGCTTTCTCACAGTCGGTACATCTCACGGTGCTCGTTCTCAGCAGAGCCTTTTTCTGAAAAGGCAAACGTCCGGCTCCTTCTTCCATTTGTAAGGGGCGACCCCTGAAAGGTCTTGCTGGTCTTCACCGTTCCCGTGCACCCTATCCACAGGCACAACAACACTGGGCTTCTCTGCTTTTCCACAGACCATACATCTGTAGGCCGTCATTCTCTTCAGAACGTCTTTCCGTAAAGGCAAATGTCCGGCTCCTTCTCCCACAAGGAAGGGGCCAGCACTGAAAGCTCTTGCTGGTCTTCACAGTCCCCGTGCAGCCTATCCACAGGCACAACAGCACTGGGCATCTGTGCTTTCCCAGAGACTCAGCATCTCACGGTGCTCGTTCTCGGCAGAGCCTCTTTCCGAAAAATCAAAAGTCCGGCTCTTTCTCCCACAAGGAAGGGGCCAGCCCTGAAAGCTCTTGCTGCTCTACACCGTCCCCGTGCACCCTATCCACAGGCACAACAGCACTGGGCTTCTCTGCTTTCTCACAGTCGGTACATCTCACGGTGCTCGTTCTCAGCAGAGCCCTTTTCTGAAAAGGCAAACGTCCGGCTCCTTCTTCCATAAGGAAGGGGCGACCCCTGAAAGCTCTTGCTGGTCTTCACCGTTCCCGTGCACCCTATCCACAGGCACAACAGCACTGGGCATCTGTGCTTTCCCAGAGACTCAGCATCTCACGGTGCTCGTCTCGGCAGAGCCTCTTTCCGAAAAATCAAACGTCCGGCTCTTTCTCCCACAAGGAAGGGGCCAGCCCTGAAAGCTCTTGCTGGTCTTCAACGTCCCCGTGCACCCTATCCACAGGCACAACAGCACTGGGCTTCTCTGCTTTCTCACAGTCGGTACATCTCACGGTGCTCGTTCTCAGCAGAGCCTTTTTCTGAAAAGGCAAACGTCCGGCTCCTTCTTCCATAAGGAAGGGGCGACCCCTGAAAGCTCTTGCTGGTCTTCACCGTTCCCGTGCACCCTATCCACAGGCACAACAGCACTGGGCATCTGTGCTTTCCCGTAGTCGGTACATCTCACAGCGCTCGTTCTCGGCAGAGCCTTTTTCTGAAAAGCAAACGTCCGGCTCTTTCTCCCACAAGGAAGGAGCCAGCCCTGAAACCTCTTGCTGGTCTTCAACGTCCCCGTGCAGCCTATCCACAGGCACAACAGCACTGGGCATCTGTGCTTTCCCAGAGACTCAGCATCTCACGGTGCTCGTTCTCGGCAGAGCCTATTTCCGAAAAATCAATCATCTGGCTCTTTCTCACACAAGGAAGGGGCCAGCCCTGAAAGCTCTTGCTGGTCTTCACAGTCCCCGTGCAGCCTATCCACAGGCACAACAGCACTGGGCATCTGTGCTTTCCCAGAGACTCAGCATCTCACGGTGCTTGTTCTCGGCAGAGCCTCTTTCCGAAAAATCAAAAGTCCGGCTCTTTCTCCCACAAGGAAGGGGCCAGCCCTGAAAGCTCTTGCTGCTCTACACCGTCCCCGTGCACCCTATCCACAGGCACAACAGCACTGGGCTTCTCTGGTTTCTCACAGTCGGTACATCTCACGGTGCTCGTTCTCAGCAGAGCCTTTTTCTGAAAAGGCAAACGTCAGGCTCCTTCTTCCATAAGGAAGGGGCGAAACCTAAAAGCTCTTGCTGGTCTTCACCGTTCCCGTGCACCCTATCCACAGGCACAACAGCACTGGGCATCTGTGCTTTCCCAGAGACTCAGCATCTCACGGTGATCGTTCTCGGCAGAGCCTCTTTCCGAAAAATCAAACGTCCGGCTCTTTCTCCCACAAGGAAGGGGCTTGCCCTGAAAGCTCTTGCTGGTCTTCACAGTCCCCGTGCAGCTTATCCACAGGCACAACAGCACTGGGCTTCTCTGCTTTCTCACAGTCGGTACATCTCACGGTGCTCGTTCTCAGCAGAGCCTTTTTCTGAAAAGGCAAACGTCCGGCTCCTTCTTCCATAAGGAAGGGGTAAGCCCTGAAAGCTCTTGCTGGTCTTCACCGTTCCCGTGCACCGTATCCACAGGCACAACAACACTGGGCTTCTCTGCTTTTCCACAGACCATACATCTCAAGGCAGTCATTGTCTTCAGAACCTCTTTCCGTAAAGGCAAATGTCCGGCTCCTTCTCCCACAAGGAAGGGGCCAGCCCTGAAAGCTCTTGCTGGTCTTCAACGTCCCCGTGCAGCCTATCCACAGGCACAACAGCACTGGGCTTCTCTGCTTTCCCAGAGACTCAGCATCTCACGGTGCTTGTTCTCAGCAGAGCCTTTTTCTGAAAAGGCAAACGTCCGGCTCCTTCTTCCATAAGGAAGGGGCGACCCCTGAAAGCTCGTGCTGGTCTTCACCGTTCCCGTGCACCCTATCCACAGGCACAACAGCACTGGGCATCTGTGCTTTCCCATAGTCGGTACATCTCACAGCGCTCGTTCTCGGCAGAGCCTTTTTCTGAAAAGCAAACGTCCGGCTCTTTCTCCCACAAGGAAGGAGCCAGCCCTGAAACCTCTTGCTGGTCTTCAACGTCCCCGTGCAGCCTATCCACAGGCACAACAGCACTGGGCATCTGTGCTTTCCCAGAGACTCAGCATCTCACGGTGCTCGTTCTCGGCAGAGCCTATTTCCGAAAAATCAATCATCTGGCTCTTTCTCACACAAGGAAGGGGCCAGCCCTGAAAGCTCTTGCTGGTCTTCACAGTCCCCGTGCAGCCTATCCACAGGCACAACAGCACTGGGCATCTGTGCTTTCCCAGAGACTCAGCATCTCACGGTGCTTGTTCTCGGCAGAGCCTCTTTCCGAAAAATCAAAAGTCCGGCTCTTTCTCCCACAAGGAAGGGGCCAGCCCTGAAAGCTCTTGCTGCTCTACACCGTCCCCGTGCAGCCTATCCACAGGCACAACAGCACTGGGCTTCTCTTCTTTCTCACAGTCGGTACATCTCACGGTGCTCGTTCTCAGCAGAGCCTTTTTCTGAAAAGGCAAACGTCCGGCTCCTTCTTCCATAAGGAAGGGGCGACCCCTGAAAGCTCTTGCTGGTCTTCACCGTTCCCGTGCACCCTATCCACAGGCACAACAGCACTGGGCATCTGTGCTTTCCCATAGTCGGTACATCTCACGGCGCTCGTTCTCGGCAGAGCCTTTTTCTGAAAAGCAAACGTCCGGCTCTTTCTCCCACAAGGAAGGAGCCAGCCCTGAAACCTCTTGCTGGTCTTCAACGTCCCCGTGCAGCCTATCCACAGGCACAACAGCACTGGGCATCTGTGCTTTCCCAGAGACTCAGCATCTCACGGTGCTCGTTCTCGGCAGAGCCTATTTCCGAAAAATCAATCATCTGGCTCTTTCTCACACAAGGAAGGGGCCAGCCCTGAAAGCTCTTGCTGGTCTTCACAGTCCCCGTGCAGCCTATCCACAGGCACAACAGCACTGGGCATCTGTGCTTTCCCAGAGACTCAGCATCTCACGGTGCTTGTTCTCGGCAGAGCCTCTTTCCGAAAAATCAAATGTCCGGCTCTTTCTCCCACAAGGAAGGGGCCAGCCCTGAAAGCTCTTGCTGCTCTACACCGTCCCCGTGCACCCTATCCACAGGCACAACAGCACTGGGCTTCTCTGCTTTCTCACAGTCGGTACATCTCACGGTGCTCGTTCTCAGCAGAGCCTTTTTCTGAAAAGGCAAACATCCGGCTCCTTCTTCCATTTGGAAGGGGCGACCCCTGAAAGCTCTTGCTGGTCTTCACCGTTCCCGTGCACCCTATCCACAGGCACAACAGCACTGGTCATCTGTGCTTTCCCAGAGACTCAGCATCTCACGGTGCTCGTTCTCGGCAGAGCCTATTTCCGAAAAAGCAAATGTCCGGCTCTTTCTCCCACAAGGAAGGGGCCAGCCCTGAAAGCTCTTGCTGGTCTTCACAGTCCCCGTGCAGCCTATCCACAGGCACAACAGCACCGGGCTTCTCTGCTTTCTCACAGTCGGTACATCTCACGGTGCTCGTTCTCAGCAGAGCCTTTTTCTGAAAAGGCAAACGTCCGGCTCCTTCTTCCATAAGGAAGGGGCGACACCTAAAAGCTCTTGCTGGTCTTCACCGTTCCCGTGCACCCTATCCACAGGCACAACAGCACTGGGCATCTGTGCTTTCCCAGAGACTCAGCATCTCACGGTGCTCGTTCTCGGCAGAGCCTATTTCCGAAAAAGCAAATGTCCGGCTCTTTCTCCCACAAGGAAGGGGCCAGCCCTGAAAGCTCTTGCTGGTCTTCACAGTCCCCGTGCAGCCTATCCACAGGCACAACAGCACTGGGCTTCTCTGCTTTCTCACAGTCGGTACATCTCACAGCGTTTGTTCTCGGCAGAGCCTTTTTCTGAAAAGGCAAACTTCCGGCTCCTTCTCCCACAAGGAAGGGGCGACCCCTGAAAGCACTTGCTGGTCTTCACCGTTCCCGTGCACCCTATCCACAGGCACAACAGCACTGGGCATCTGTGCTTTCCCATAGTCGGTACATGTCACAGCGCTCGTTCTCTGCAGAGCCTTTTTCTGAAAAGCAAACGTCCGGCTCTTTCTCCCACAAGGAAGGGGACAGCCCTGAAAGGTCTTGCTGGTCTTCACCGTTCCCGTGCACCCTATCCACAGGCACAACAGCACTGGGCATCTGTGCTTTCCCAGAGACTCAGCATCTCACGGTGCTTGTTCTCGGCAGAGCCTCTTTCCGAAAAATCAAACGTCCGGCTCTTTCTCCCACAAGGAAGGGGCCAGCCCTGAAAGCTCTTGCTGCTCTACACCGTCCCCGTGCACCCTATCCACAGGCACAAAAGCACTGGGCTTCTCTGCTTTCTCACAGTCGGTACATCTCACGGTGCTCGTTCTCAGCAGAGCCTTTTTCTGAAAAGGCAAACGTCCGGCTCCTTCTTCCATTTGGAAGGGGCGACCCCTGAAAGCTCTTGCTGGTCTTCACTGTTCCCGTGCACCCTATCCACAGGCACAACAGCACTTGGCATCTGTGCTTTCCCATAGTCGGTACATCTCACAGCGCTCGTTCTCTGCAGAGCCTTTTTCTGAAAAGCAAACGTCCGTCTCTTTCTCCCACAAGGAAGGAGCCAGCCCTGAAACCTCTTGCTGGTCTTCAACGTCCCCGTGCAGCCTATCCACAGGCACAACAGCACTGGGCATCTGTGCTTTCCCAGAGACTCAGCATCTCACGGTGCTCGTTCTCGGCAGAGCCTATTTCCGAAAAATCAATCATCTGGCTCTTTCTCACACAAGGAAGGGGCCAGCCCTGAAAGCTCTTGCTGGTCTTCACAGTCCCCGTGCAGCCTATCCACAGGCACAACAGCACTGGGCATCTGTGCTTTCCCAGAAACTCAGCATCTCACGGTGCTCGTTCTCAGCAGAGCCTTTTTCTGAAAAGGCAAACGTCTGGATCCTTCTTCCATAAGGAAGGGGCGACCCCTGAAAGCTCTTGCTGGTCTTCACCGTTCCCGTGCAGCCTATCCACAGGCACAACAGCACTGGGCTTCTCTGCTTTCTCACAGTCGGTACATCTCACGGTGCTCGTTCTCAGCAGAGCCTTTTTCTGAAACGACAAACGTCCGGCTCCTTCTTCCATTTGGAAGGGGCGACCCCTGAAAGCTCTTGCTGGTCTTCACCGTTCCCGTGCACCCTATCCACAGGCATAACAGCACTGGGCATCTGTGCTTTCCCAGAGACTCAGCATCTCACGGTGCTCGTTCTCGGCAGAGCCTACTTCCGAAAAAGCAAATGTCCGGCTCTTTCTCCCACAAAGAAGGGGCCAGCCCTGAAAGCTCTTGCTGCTCTTCACAGTCCCCGTGCAGCCTATCCACAGGCACAACAGCACTGGGCATCTGTGCTTTCCCAGAGACTCAGCATCTCACGGTGCTTGTTCTCGGCAGAGCCTATTTCCGAAAAATCAAACGTCCGGCTCTTTCTCCCACAAGGAAGGGGCCAGCCCTGAAAGCTCTTGCTGGTCTTCACAGTCCCCGTGCAGCCTATCCACAGGCACAACAGCACTGGGCTTCTCTGCTTTCTCACAGTCGGTACATCTCACGGTGCTCGTTCTCAGCAGAGCCCTTTTCTGAAAAGGCAAACGTCCGGCTCCTTCTTCCATTTGGAAGGGGCGACCCCTGAAAGCTCTTGCTGGTCTTCACCGTTCCCGTGCACCCTATCCACAGGCACAACAGCACTGGGCATCTGTGCTTTCCCAGAGACTCAGCATCTCACGGTGCTCGTCTCGGCAGAGCCTCTTTCCGAAAAATCAAACGTCCGGCTCTTTCTCCCACAAGGAAGGGGCCAGCCCTGAAAGCTCTTGCTGGTCTTCAACGTCCCCGTGCACCCTATCCACAGGCACAACAGCACTGGGCTTCTCTGCTTTCTCACAGTCGGTACATCTCACGGTGCTCGTTCTCAGCAGAGCCTTTTTCTGAAAAGGCAAACGTCCGGCTCCTTCTTCCATAAGGAAGGGGCGACCCCTGAAAGCTCTTGCTGGTCTTCACCGTTCCCGTGCACCCTATCCACAGGCACAACAGCACTGGGCATCTGTGCTTTCCCGTAGTCGGTACATCTCACAGCGCTCGTTCTCGGCAGAGCCTTTTTCTGAAAAGCAAACGTCCGGCTCTTTCTCCCACAAGGAAGGAGCCAGCCCTGAAACCTCTTGCTGGTCTTCAACGTCCCCGTGCAGCCTATCCACAGGCACAACAGCACTGGGCATCTGTGCTTTCCCAGAGACTCAGCATCTCACGGTGCTCGTTCTCGGCAGAGCCTATTTCCGAAAAATCAATCATCTGGCTCTTTCTCACACAAGGAAGGGGCCAGCCCTGAAAGCTCTTGCTGGTCTTCACAGTCCCCGTGCAGCCTATCCACAGGCACAACAGCACTGGGCATCTGTGCTTTCCCAGAGACTCAGCATCTCACGGTGCTTGTTCTCGGCAGAGCCTCTTTCCGAAAAATCAAAAGTCCGGCTCTTTCTCCCACAAGGAAGGGGCCAGCCCTGAAAGCTCTTGCTGCTCTACACCGTCCCCGTGCACCCTATCCACAGGCACAACAGCACTGGGCTTCTCTGCTTTCTCACAGTCGGTACATCTCACGGTGCTCGTTCTCAGCAGAGCCTTTTTCTGAAAAGGCAAACGTCAGGCTCCTTCTTCCATAAGGAAGGGGCGAAACCTAAAAGCTCTTGCTGGTCTTCACCGTTCCCGTGCACCCTATCCACAGGCACAACAGCACTGGGCATCTGTGCTTTCCCAGAGACTCAGCATCTCACGGTGCTCGTTCTCGGCAGAGCCTATTTCCGAAAAAGCAAATGTCCGGCTCTTTCTCCCACAAGGAATGGGCCAGCCCTGAAAGCTCTTGCTGGTCTTCACAGTCCCCGTGCACCCTATCCACAGGCACAACAGCACTGGGCTTCTCTGCTTTCTCACAGTCGGTACATCTCACAGCGTTTGTTCTCGGCAGAGCCTTTTTCTGAAAAGGCAAACGTCCGGCTCATTCTTCCATAAGGAAGGGGCGACCCCTGAAAGCTCTTGCTGGTCTTCACCGTTCCCGTGCACCCTATCCACAGGCACAACAGCACTGGGCATCTGTGCTTTCCCATAGTCGGTACATCTCACAGCGCTCGTTCTCTGCAGAGCCTTTTTCTGAAAAGCAAACGTCCGGCTCTTTCTCCCACAAGGAAGGAGCCAGCCCTGAAACCTCTTGCTGGTCTTCAACGTCCCCGTGCAGCCTATCCACAGGCACAACAGCACTGGGCATCTGTGCTTTCCCAGAGACTCAGCATCTCACGGTGCTCGTTCTCGGCAGAGCCTATTTCCGAAAAATCAATCATCTGGCTCTTTCTCCCACAAGGAAGGTGCCAGCCCTGAAAGCTCTTGCTGGTCTTCACCGTTCCCGTGCAGCCTATCCACAGGCACAACAGCTCTGGGCTTCTCTGCTTTCTCACAGTCGGTACATCTCACGGTGCTCGTTCTCAGCAGAGCCTTTTTCTGAAACGACAAACGTCCGGCTCCTTCTTCCATTTGGAAGGGGCGACCCCTGAAAGCTCTTGCTGGTCTTCACCGTTCCCGTGCACCCTATCCACAGGCACAACAGAACTGGACTTCTCTGCTTTCCCATAGTCGGTACATCTCACGGCGCTGGTTCTCGGCAGAGACTCTTTCCAAAAAGGGAAACGTCCGGCTCTTTCTCCCACAAGGAAGGGGCCAGCCCTGAAAGCTCTTCCTGCTCTACACTGTCCCTGTGCACCCTATCCACAGGCACAACAGCACTGGGCATCTGTGCTTTCCCAGAGACTCAGCATCTCACGGTGATCGTTCTCGGCAGAGCCTCTTTCCGAAAAATCAAACGTCCGGCTCTTTCTCCCACAAGGAAGGGGCTTGCCCTGAAAGCTCTTGCTGGTCTTCACAGTCCCCGTGCAGCTTATCCACAGGCACAACAGCACTGGGCTTCTCTGCTTTCTCACAGTCGGTACATCTCACGGTGCTCGTTCTCAGCAGAGCCTTTTTCTGAAAAGGCAAAAGTCCGGCTCCTTCTTCCATAAGGAAGGGGTAAGCCTGAAAGCTCTTGCTGGTCTTCACCGTTCCCGTGCACCCTATCCACAGGCACAACAACACTGGGCTTCTCTGCTTTTCCACAGACCATACATCTCAAGGCAGTCATTCTCTTCAGAACCTCTTTCCGTAAAGGCAAATGTCTGGCTCCTTCTCCACAAGGAAGGGGCCAGCCCTGAAAGCTCTTGCTGGTCTTCACCGTTCCCGTGCACCCTATCTACAGGCACAACAGCACTGGGCATCTGTGCTTTCCCAGATTCTCAGCATCTCATGGTGATCGTTCTCGGCAGAGCCTCTTTCCGAAAAATCAAACGTCCGGCTCTTTCTCCCACAAGGAACGAGCCAGCCCTGAAAGCTCTTGCTGGTCTTCACCGTTCCCGTGCACCCTATCCACAGGCACAACAGAACTGGACTTCTCTGCTTTCCCATAGTCGGTACATCTCACGGCGCTGGTTCTCGGCAGAGACTCTTTCCAAAAAGGGAAACGTCCGGCTCTTTCTCCCACAAGGAAGGGGCCAGCCCTGAAAGCTCTTCCTGCTCTACACTGTCCCTGTGCACCCTATCCACAGGCACAACAGAACTGGGCATCTGTGCTTTCCCAGAGACTCAGCATCTCACGGTGATCGTTCTCGGCAGAGCCTCTTTCCGAAAAATCAAACGTCCGGCTCTTTCTCCCACAAGGAAGGGGCTTGCCCTGAAAGCTCTTGCTGGTCTTCACAGTCCCCGTGCAGCTTATCCACAGGCACAACAGCACTGGGCTTCTCTGCTTTCTCACAGTCGGTACATCTCACGGTGCTCGTTCTCAGCAGAGCCTTTTTCTGAAAAGGCAAACGTCCGGCTCCTTCTTCCATAAGGAAGGGGTAAGCCCTGAAAGCTCTTGCTGGTCTTCACCGTTCCCGTGCACCGTATCCACAGGCACAACAACACTGGGCTTCTCTGCTTTTCCACAGACCATACATCTCAAGGCAGTCATTCTCTTCAGAACCTCTTTCCGTAAAGGCAAATGTCCGGCTCCTTCTCCCACAAGGAAGGGGCCAGCCCTGAAAGCTCTTGCTGGTCTTCAACGTCCCCGTGCAGCCTATCCACAGGCACAACAGCACTGGGCATCTGTGCTTTCCCAGAGACTCAGCATCTCACGGTGCTTGTTCTCGGCAGAGCCTCTTTCCGAAAAATCAAAAGTCCGGCTCTTTCTCCCACAAGGAAGGGGCCAGCCCTGAAAGCTCTTGCTGGTCTTCACAGTCCCCGTGCACCCTATCCACAGGCACAACAGCACTGGGCTTCTCTGCTTTCTCACAGTCGGTACATCTCACGGTGCTCGTTCTCAGCAGAGCCTTTTTCTGAAAAGGCAAACGTCCGGCTCCTTCTTCCATAAGGAAGGGGCGACCCCTGAAAGCTCTTGCTGGTCTTCACCGTTCCCGTGCACCCTATCCACAGGCACAACAGCACTGGGCATCTGTGCTTTCCCATAGTCGGTACATCTCACAGCGCTCGTTCTCGGCAGAGCCTTTTTCTGAAAAGCAAACGTCCGGCTCTTTCTCCCACAAGGAAGGAGCCAGCCCTGAAACCTCTTGCTGGTCTTCAACGTCCCCGTGCAGCCTATCCACAGGCACAACAGCACTGGGCATCTGTGCTTTCCCAGAGACTCAGCATCTCACGGTGCTCGTTCTCGGCAGAGCCTATTTCCGAAAAATCAATCATCTGGCTCTTTCTCACACAAGGAAGGGGCCAGCCCTGAAAGCTCTTGCTGGTCTTCACAGTCCCCGTGCAGCCTATCCACAGGCACAACAGCACTGGGCATCTGTGCTTTCCCAGAGACTCAGCATCTCACGGTGCTTGTTCTCGGCAGAGCCTCTTTCCGAAAAATCAAAAGTCCGGCTCTTTCTCCCACAAGGAAGGGGCCAGCCCTGAAAGCTCTTGCTGGTCTTCACAGTCCCCGTGCAGCCTATCCACAGGCACAACAGCACTGGGCTTCTCTGCTTTCTCACAGTCGGTACATCTCACGGTGCTCGTTCTCAGCAGAGCCTTTTTCTGAAAAGGCAAACGTCCGGCTCCTTCTTCCATAAGGAAGGGGCGACCCCTGAAAGCTCTTGCTGGTCTTCACCGTTCCCGTGCACCCTATCCACAGGCACAACAGAACTGGACTTCTCTGCTTTCCCATAGTCGGTACATCTCACGGCGCTGGTTCTCGGCAGAGACTCTTTCCAAAAAGGGAAACGTCCGGCTCTTTCTCCCACAAGGAAGGGGCCAGCCCTGAAAGCTCTTCCTGCTCTACACTGTCCCTGTGCACCCTATCCACAGGCACAACAGCACTGGGCATCTGTGCTTTCCCAGAGACTCAGCATCTCACGGTGATCGTTCTCGGCAGAGCCTCTTTCCGAAAAATCAAACGTCCGGCTCTTTCTCCCACAAGGAAGGGGCTTGCCCTGAAAGCTCTTGCTGGTCTTCACAGTCCCCGTGCAGCTTATCCACAGGCACAACAGCACTGGGCTTCTCTGCTTTCTCACAGTCGGTACATCTCACGGTGCTCGTTCTCAGCAGAGCCTTTTTCTGAAAAGGCAAACGTCCGGCTCCTTCTTCCATAAGGAAGGGGTAAGCCCTGAAAGCTCTTGCTGGTCTTCACCGTTCCCGTGCACCCTATCCACAGGCACAACAACACTGGGCTTCTCTGCTTTTCCACAGACCATACATCTCAAGGCAGTCATTCTCTTCAGAACCTCTTTCCGTAAAGGCAAATGTCCGGCTCCTTCTCCCACAAGGAAGGGGCCAGCCCTGAAAGCTCTTGCTGGTCTTCACCGTTCCCGTGCACCCTATCCACAGGCACAACAGCACTGGGCATCTGTGCTTTCCCAGAGACTCAGCATCTCACGGTGCTTGTTCTCGGCAGAGCCTCTTTCCGAAAAATCAAAAGTCCGGCTCTTTCTCCCACAAGGAAGGGGCCAGCCCTGAAAGCTCTTGCTGGTCTTCACAGTCCCCGTGCAGCCTATCCACAGGCACAACAGCACTGGGCTTCTCTTCTTTCTCACAGTCGGTACATCTCACGGTGCTCGTTCTCAGCAGAGCCTTTTTCTGAAAAGGCAAACGTCCGGCTCCTTCTTCCATAAGGAAGGGGCGACCCCTGAAAGCTCTTGCTGGTCTTCACTGTTCCCGTGCACCCTATCCACAGGCACAACAGCACTGGGCATCTGTGCTTTCCCATAGTCGGTACATCTCACAGCGCTCGTTCTCGGCAGAGCCTTTTTCTGAAAAGCAAACGTCCGGCTCTTTCTCCCACAAGGAAGGAGCCAGCCCTGAAACCTCTTGCTGGTCTTCAACGTCCCCGTGCAGCCTATCCACAGGCACAACAGCACTGGGCATCTGTGCTTTCCCAGAGACTCAGCATCTCACGGTGCTCGTTCTCGGCAGAGCCTATTTCAGAAAAATCAATCATCTGGCTCTTTCTCACACAAGGAAGGGGCCAGCCCTGAAAGCTCTTGCTGGTCTTCACAGTCCCCGTGCATCCTATCCACAGGCACAACAGCACTGGGCATCTGTGCTTTCCCAGAGACTCAGCATCTCACGGTGCTTGTTCTCGGCAGAGCCTCTTTCCGAAAAATCAAAAGTCCGGCTCTTTCTCCCACAAGGAAGGGGCCAGCCCTGAAAGCTCTTGCTGGTCTTCAACGTCCCCGTGCACCCTATCCACAGGCACAACAGCACTGGGCTTCTCTGCTTTCTCACAGTCGGTACATCTCACGGTGCTCGTTCTCAGCAGAGCCTTTTTCTGAAAAGGCAAACGTCCGGATACTTCTTCCATAAGGAAGGGGCGACCCCTGAAACCTCTTGCTGGTCTTCACCGTTCCCGTGCACCCTATCCACAGGCACAACAGAACTGGACTTCTCTGCTTTCCCATAGTCGGTACATCTCACGGCGCTGGTTCTCGGCAGAGACTCTTTCCAAAAAGGGAAACGTCCGGCTCTTTCTCCCACAAGGAAGGGGCCAGCCCTGAAAGCTCTTCCTGCTCTACACTGTCCCTGTGCACCCTATCCACAGGCACAACAGCACTGGGCATCTGTGCTTTCCCAGAGACTCAGCATCTCACGGTGATCGTTCTCGGCAGAGCCTCTTTCCGAAAAATCAAACGTCCGGCTCTTTCTCCCACAAGGAAGGGGCTTGCCCTGAAAGCTCTTGCTGGTCTTCACAGTCCCCGTGCAGCTTATCCACAGGCACAACAGCACTGGGCTTCTCTGCTTTCTCACAGTCGGTACATCTCACGGTGCTCGTTCTCAGCAGAGCCTTTTTCTGAAAAGGCAAACGTCCGGCTCCTTCTTCCATAAGGAGGGGGTAAGCCCTGAAAGCTCTTGCTGGTCTTCACCGTTCCCGTGCACCCTATCCACAGGCACAACAACACTGGGCTTCTCTGCTTTTCCACAGACCACACATCTCAAGGCAGTCATTCTCTTCAGAACCTCTTTCCGTAAAGGCAAATGTCTGGCTCCTTCTCCACAAGGAAGGGGCCAGCCCTGAAAGCTCTTGCTGGTCTTCACCGTTCCCGTGCACCCTATCTACAGGCACAACAGCACTGGGCATCTGTGCTTTCCCAGATTCTCAGCATCTCATGGTGATCGTTCTCGGCAGAGCCTCTTTCCGAAAAATCAAACGTCCGGCTCTTTCTCCCACAAGGAACGAGCCAGCCCTGAAAGCTCTTGCTGGTCTTCACCGTTCCCGTGCACCCTATCCACAGGCACAACAGAACTGGACTTCTCTGCTTTCCCATAGTCGGTACATCTCACGGCGCTGGTTCTCGGCAGAGACTCTTTCCAAAAAGGGAAACGTCCGGCTCTTTCTCCCACAAGGAAGGGGCCAGCCCTGAAAGCTCTTGCTGCTCTACACTGTCCCTGTGCACCCTATCCACAGGCACAACAGCACTGGGCATCTGTGCTTTCCCAGAGACTCAGCATCTCACGGTGATCGTTCTCGGCAGAGCCTCTTTCCGAAAAATCAAACGTCCGGCTCTTTCTCCCACAAGGAAGGGGCTTGCCCTGAAAGCTCTTGCTGGTCTTCACAGTCCCCGTGCAGCTTATCCACAGGCACAACAGCACTGGGCTTCTCTGCTTTCTCACAGTCGGTACATCTCACGGTGCTCGTTCTCAGCAGAGCCTTTTTCTGAAAAGGCAAACGTCCGGCTCCTTCTTCCATAAGGAAGGGGTAAGCCCTGAAAGCTCTTGCTGGTCTTCACCGTTCCCGTGCACCGTATCCACAGGCACAACAACACTGGGCTTCTCTGCTTTTCCACAGACCATACATCTCAAGGCAGTCATTGTCTTCAGAACCTCTTTCCGTAAAGGCAAATGTCCGGCTCCTTCTCCCACAAGGAAGGGGCCAGCCCTGAAAGCTCTTGCTGGTCTTCAACGTCCCCGTGCAGCCTATCCACAGGCACAACAGCACTGGGCATCTGTGCTTTCCCAGAGACTCAGCATCTCACGGTGCTTGTTCTCAGCAGAGCCTTTTTCTGAAAAGGCAAACGTCCGGCTCCTTCTTCCATAAGGAAGGGGCGACCCCTGAAAGCTCGTGCTGGTCTTCACCGTTCCCGTGCACCCTATCCACAGGCACAACAGCACTGGGCATCTGTGCTTTCCCATAGTCGGTACATCTCACAGCGCTCGTTCTCGGCAGAGCCTTTTTCTGAAAAGCAAACGTCCGGCTCTTTCTCCCACAAGGAAGGAGCCAGCCCTGAAACCTCTTGCTGGTCTTCAACGTCCCCGTGCAGCCTATCCACAGGCACAACAGCACTGGGCATCTGTGCTTTCCCAGAGACTCAGCATCTCACGGTGCTCGTTCTCGGCAGAGCCTATTTCCGAAAAATCAATCATCTGGCTCTTTCTCACACAAGGAAGGGGCCAGCCCTGAAAGCTCTTGCTGGTCTTCACAGTCCCCGTGCAGCCTATCCACAGGCACAACAGCACTGGGCATCTGTGCTTTCCCAGAGACTCAGCATCTCACGGTGCTTGTTCTCGGCAGAGCCTCTTTCCGAAAAATCAAAAGTCCGGCTCTTTCTCCCACAAGGAAGGGGCCAGCCCTGAAAGCTCTTGCTGCTCTACACCGTCCCCGTGCACCCTATCCACAGGCACAACAGCACTGGGCTTCTCTGCTTTCTCACAGTCGGTACATCTCACGGTGCTCGTTCTCAGCAGAGCCTTTTTCTGAAAAGGCAAACGTCCGGCTCCTTCTTCCATTTGGAAGGGGCGACCCCTGAAAGCTCTTGCTGGTCTTCACCGTTCCCGTGCACCCTATCCACAGGCACAACAGCACTGGCCATCTGTGCTTTCCCATAGTCGGTACATCTCACAGCGCTCGTTCTCGGCAGAGCCTTTTTCTGAAAAGCAAACGTCCGGCTCTTTCTCCCACAAGGAAGGAGCCAGCCCTGAAACCTCTTGCTGGTCTTCAACGTCCCCGTGCAGCCTATCCACAGGCACAACAGCACTGGGCATCTGTGCTTTCCCAGAGACTCAGCATCTCACGGTGCTCGTTCTCGGCAGAGCCTATTTCCGAAAAATCAATCATCTGGCTCTTTCTCACACAAGGAAGGGGCCAGCCCTGAAAGCTCTTGCTGGTCTTCACAGTCCCCGTGCAGCCTATCCACAGGCACAACAGCACTGGGCATCTGTGCTTTCCCAGAGACTCAGCATCTCACGGTGCTTGTTCTCGGCAGAGCCTCTTTCCGAAAAATCAAATGTCCGGCTCTTTCTCCCACAAGGAAGGGGCCAGCCCTGAAAGCTCTTGCTGCTCTACACCGTCCCCGTGCACCCTATCCACAGGCACAACAGCACTGGGCTTCTCTGCTTTCTCACAGTCGGTACATCTCACGGTGCTCGTTCTCAGCAGAGCCTTTTTCTGAAACGGCAAACATCCGGCTCCTTCTTCCATTTGGAAGGGGCGACCCCTGAAAGCTCTTGCTGGTCTTCACCGTTCCCGTGCACCCTATCCACAGGCACAACAGCACTGGGCATCTGTGCTTTCCCAGAGACTCAGCATCTCACGGTGCTCGTTCTCGGCAGAGCCTATTTCCGAAAAAGCAAATGTCCGGCTCTTTCTCCCACAAGGAAGGGGCCAGCCCTGAAAGCTCTTGCTGGTCTTCACAGTCCCCGTGCAGCCTATCCACAGGCACAACAGCACTGGGCTTCTCTGCTTTCTCACAGTCGGTACATCTCACGGTGCTCGTTCTCAGCAGAGCCTTTTTCTGAAAAGGCAAACGTCCGGCTCCTTCTTCCATAAGGAAGGGGCGACACCTAAAAGCTCTTGCTGGTCTTCACCGTTCCCGTGCACCCTATCCACAGGCACAACAGCACTGGGCATCTGTGCTTTCCCAGAGACTCAGCATCTCACGGTGCTCGTTCTCGGCAGAGCCTATTTCCGAAAAAGCAAATGTCCGGCTCTTTCTCCCACAAGGAAGGGGCCAGCCCTGAAAGCTCTTGCTGGTCTTCACAGTCCCCGTGCAGCCTATCCACAGGCACAACAGCACTGGGCATCTGTGCTTTCCCAGAGACTCAGCATCTCACGGTGCTTGTTCTCGGCAGAGCCTCTTTCCGAAAAATCAAAAGTCCGGCTCTTTCTCCCACAAGGAAGGGGCCAGCCCTGAAAGCTCTTGCTGCTCTACACCGTCCCCGTGCACCCTATCCACAGGCACAACAGCACTGGGCTTCTCTGCTTTCTCACAGTCGGTACATCTCACGGTGCTCGTTCTCAGCAGAGCCTTTTTCTGAAAAGGCAAACGTCCGGCTCCTTCTTCCATTTGGAAGGGGCGACCCCTGAAAGCTCTTGCTGGTCTTCACCGTTCCCGTGCACCCTATCCACAGGCACAACAGCACTGGCCATCTGTGCTTTCCCATAGTCGGTACATCTCACAGCGCTCGTTCTCGGCAGAGCCTTTTTCTGAAAAGCAAACGTCCGGCTCTTTCTCCCACAAGGAAGGAGCCAGCCCTGAAACCTCTTGCTGGTCTTCAACGTCCCCGTGCAGCCTATCCACAGGCACAACAGCACTGGGCATCTGTGCTTTCCCAGAGACTCAGCATCTCACGGTGCTCGTTCTCGGCAGAGCCTATTTCCGAAAAATCAATCATCTGGCTCTTTCTCACACAAGGAAGGGGCCAGCCCTGAAAGCTCTTGCTGGTCTTCACAGTCCCCGTGCAGCCTATCCACAGGCACAACAGCACTGGGCTTCTCTGCTTTCTCACAGTCGGTACATCTCACGGTGCTCGTTCTCAGCAGAGCCTTTTTCTGAAAAGGCAAACGTCCGGCTCCTTCTTCCATAAGGAAGGGGCCAGCCCTGAAAGCTCTTGCTGGTCTTCACCGTTCCCGTGCACCCTATCCACAGGCACAACAGCACTGGGCATCTGTGCTTTCCCAGAGACTCAGCATCTCACGGTGCTCGTTCTCGGCAGAGCCTATTTCCGAAAAAGCAAATGTCCGGCTCTTTCTCCCACAAGGAAGGGGCCAGCCCTGAAAGCTCTTGCTGGTCTTCACAGTCCCCGTGCAGCCTATCCACAGGCACAACAGCACTGGGCATCTGTGCTTTCCCAGAGACTCAGCATCTCACGGTGCTTGTTCTCGGCAGAGCCTCTTTCCGAAAAATCAAACGTCCGGCTCTTTCTCCCACAAGGAAGGGGCCAGCCCTGAAAGCTCTTGCTGCTCTACACCGTCCCCGTGCACCCTATCCACAGGCACAAAAGCACTGGGCTTCTCTGCTTTCTCACAGTCGGTACATCTCACGGTGCTCGTTCTCAGCAGAGCCTTTTTCTGAAAAGGCAAACGTCCGGCTCCTTCTTCCATTTGGAAGGGGCGACCCCTGAAAGCTCTTGCTGGTCTTCACCGTTCCCGTGCAGCCTATCCACAGGCATAACAGCACTGGGCATCTGTGCTTTCCCAGAGACTCAGCATCTCACGGTGCTCGTTCTCGGCAGAGCCTACTTCCGAAAAAGCAAATGTCCGGCTCTTTCTCCCACAAAGAAGGGGCCAGCCCTGAAACCTCTTGCTGCTCTTCACAGTCCCCGTGCAGCCTATCCACAGGCACAACAGCACTGGGCATCTGTGCTTTCCCAGAGACTCAGCATCTCACGGTGCTTGTTCTCGGCAGAGCCTATTTCCGAAAAAGCAAACGTCCGGCTCTTTCTCCCACAAGGAAGGGGCCAGCCCTGAAAGCTCTTGCTGGTCTTCACAGTCCCCGTGCAGCCTATCCACAGGCACAACAGAACTGTACTTCTCTGCTTTCCCAGAGTCGGTACATCTCACGGCAATGGTTCTCGGCAGAGACTCTTTCCAAAAAGGGAAACGTCCGGCTCTTTCTCCCACAAGGAAGGGGCCAGCCCTGAAAGCTCTTGCTGCTCTTCACCGTCCCCGTGCAGCCTATCCACAGGCACAACAGCACTGGGCATCTGTGCTTTCCCAGAGACTCAGCATCTCACGGTGATCGTTCTCGGCAGAGCCTCTTTCCGAAAAATCAAAAGTCCGGCTCTTTCTCCCACAAGGAAGGGGCCAGCCCTGAAAGCTCTTGCTGGTCTTCAACGTCCCCGTGCAGCCTATCCACAGGCACAACAGCACTGGGCTTCTCTGCTTTCTCACAGTCGGTACATCTCACGGTGCTCGTTCTCGGCAGAGCCTTTTTCTGAAAAGGCAAACGTCTGGCTCCTTCTTCCATAAGGAAGGGGCGACCCCTGAAAGCTCTTGCTGGTCTTCACCGTTCCCGTGCACCCTATCCACAGGCACAACAACACTGGGCTTCTCTGCTTTTCCACAGACCATACATCTCAAGGCAGTCATTCTCTTCAGAACCTCTTTCCGTAAAGGCAAACGTCCGGCTCTTTCTCCCACAAGGAAGGGGCCACCCCTGAAAGCTCTTGCTGGTCTTCACCGTTCCCGTGCACCCTATCCACAGGCACAACAGCACTGGGCATCTGTGCTTTCCCAGAGACTCAGCATCTCACGGTGATCGTACTCGGCAGAGCCTATTTCCAAAAAGCAAACGTCCGGCTCTTCTCCCACAAGGAACGAGCCAGCCCTGAAACCTCTTGCTGGTCTTCAACGTCCCCGTGCAGCCTATCCACAGGCACAACAGCACTGGGCATCTGTGCTTTCCCAGAGACTCAGCATCTCACGGTGCTCGTTCTCGGCAGAGCCTATTTCCGAAAAAGCAAACGTCCGGCTCTTTCTCCCACAAGGAAGGGGCCAGCCCTGAAAGCTCTTGCTGGTCTTCACCATCCCCGTGCAGCCTATCCACAGGCACAACAGCACTGGGCATCTGTGCTTTCCCAGAGACTCAGCATCTTACGGTGCTTGTTCTCGGCAGAGCCTCTTTCCGAAAAATCAAAAGTCCGGCTCTTTCTCCCACAAGGAAGGGGCCAGCCCTGAAAGCTCTTGCTGCTCTACACCGTCCCCGTGCACCCTATCCACAGGCACAACAGCACTGGGCTTCTCTGCTTTCTCACAGTCGGTACATCTCACGGTGCTCGTTCTCAGCAGAGCCTTTTTCTGAAAAGGCAAACGTCCGGCTCCTTCTTCCATTTGGAAGGGGCGACCCCTGAAAGCTCTTGCTGGTCTTCACCGTTCCCGTGCACCCTATCCACAGGCACAACAGAACTGGACTTCTCTGCTTTCCCATAGTCGGTACATATCACGGCGCTGGTTCTCGGCAGAGACTCATTCCAAAAAGGGAAACGTCCGGCTCTTTCTCCCACAAGGAAGGGGCCAGCCCTGAAAGCTCTTCCTGCTCTACACTGTCCCTGTGCACCCTATCCACAGGCACAACAGCACTGGGCATCTGTGCTTTCCCAGTGACTCAGCATCTCACGGTGCTTGTTCTCGGCAGAGCCTCTTTCCGAAAAATCAAACGTCCGGCTCTTTCTCCCACAAGGAAGGGGCCAGCCCTGAAAGCTCTTGCTGGTCTTCACAGTCCCCGTGCAGCTTATCCACAGGCACAACAGCACTGGGCTTCTCTGCTTTCTCACAGTCGGTACATCTCACGGTGCTCGTTCTCAGCAGAGCCTTTTTCTGAAAAGGCAAACGTCCGGCTCCTTCTTCCATTTGTAAGGGGCGACCCCTGAAAGGTCTTGCTGGTCTTCACCGTTCCCGTGCACCCTATCCACAGGCACAACAACACTGGGCTTCTCTGCTTTTCCACAGACCATACATCTGTAGGCCGTCATTCTCTTCAGAACGTCTTTCCGTAAAGGCAAATGTCCGGCTCCTTCTCCCACAAGGAAGGGGCCAGCACTGAAAGCTCTTGCTGGTCTTCACAGTCCCCGTGCAGCCTATCCACAGGCACAACAGCACTGGGCATCTGTGCTTTCCCAGAGACTCAGCATCTCACGGTGCTCGTTCTCGGCAGAGCCTCTTTCCGAAAAATCAAAAGTCCGGCTCTTTCTCCCACAAGGAAGGGGCCAGCCCTGAAAGCTCTTGCTGCTCTACACCGTCCCCGTGCACCCTATCCACAGGCACAACAGCACTGGGCTTCTCTGCTTTCTCACAGTCGGTACATCTCACGGTGCTCGTTCTCAGCAGAGCCCTTTTCTGAAAAGGCAAACGTCCGGCTCCTTCTTCCATTTGGAAGGGGCGACCCCTGAAAGCTCTTGCTGGTCTTCACCGTTCCCGTGCACCCTATCCACAGGCACAACAGCACTGGGCATCTGTGCTTTCCCGTAGTCGGTACATCTCACAGCGCTCGTTCTCGGCAGAGCCTTTTTCTGAAAAGCAAACGTCCGGCTCTTTCTCCCACAAGGAAGGAGCCAGCCCTGAAACCTCTTGCTGGTCTTCAACGTCCCCGTGCAGCCTATCCACAGGCACAACAGCACTGGGCATCTGTGCTTTCCCAGAGACTCAGCATCTCACGGTGCTCGTTCTCGGCAGAGCCTATTTCCGAAAAATCAATCATCTGGCTCTTTCTCACACAAGGAAGGGGCCAGCCCTGAAAGCTCTTGCTGGTCTTCACAGTCCCCGTGCAGCCTATCCACAGGCACAACAGCACTGGGCATCTGTGCTTTCCCAGAGACTCAGCATCTCACGGTGCTTGTTCTCGGCAGAGCCTCTTTCCGAAAAATCAAAAGTCCGGCTCTTTCTCCCACAAGGAAGGGGCCAGCCCTGAAAGCTCTTGCTGCTCTACACCGTCCCCGTGCACCCTATCCACAGGCACAACAGCACTGGGCTTCTCTGCTTTCTCACAGTCGGTACATCTCACGGTGCTCGTTCGCAGCAGAGCCTTTTTCTGAAAAGGCAAACGTCAGGCTCCTTCTTCCATAAGGAAGGGGCGAAACCTAAAAGCTCTTGCTGGTCTTCACCGTTCCCGTGCACCCTATCCACAGGCACAACAGCACTGGGCATCTGTGCTTTCCCAGAGACTCAGCATCTCACGGTGCTTGTTCTCGGCAGAGCCTATTTCCGAAAAAGCAAATGTCCGGCTCTTTCTCCCACAAGGAAGGGGCCAGCCCTGAAAGCTCTTGCTGGTCTTCACAGTCCCGTGCAGCCTATCCACAGGCACAACAGCACTGGGCTTCTCTGCTTTCTCACAGTCGGTACATCTCACAGCGTTTGTTCTCGGCAGAGCCTTTTTCTGAAAAGGCAAACGTCCGGCTCATTCTTCCATAAGGAAGGGGCGACCCCTGAAAGCTCTTGCTGGTCTTCACCGTTCCCGTGCACCCTATCCACAGGCACAACAGCACTGGGCATCTGTGCTTTCCCATAGTCGGTACATCTCACAGCGCTCGTTCTCTGCAGAGTCTTTTTCTGAAAAGCAAACGTCCGGCTCTTTCTCCCACAAGGAAGGAGCCAGCCCTGAAACCTCTTGCTGGTCTTCAACGTCCCCGTGCAGCCTATCCACAGGCACAACAGCACTGGGCATCTGTGCTTTCCCAGAGACTCAGCATCTCACGGTGCTCGTTCTCGGCAGAGCCTATTTCCGAAAAATCAATCATCTGGCTCTTTCTCCCACAAGGAAGGTGCCAGCCCTGAAAGCTCTTGCTGGTCTTCACCGTTCCCGTGCAGCCTATCCACAGGCACAACAGCTCTGGGCTTCTCTGCTTTCTCACAGTCGGTACATCTCACGGTGCTCGTTCTCAGCAGAGCCTTTTTCTGAAACGACAAACGTCCGGCTCCTTCTTCCATTTGGAAGGGGCGACCCCTGAAAGCTCTTGCTGGTCTTCACCGTTCCCGTGCACCCTATCCACAGGCATAACAGCACTGGGCATCTGTGCTTTCCCAGAGACTCAGCATCTCACGGTGCTTGTTCTCGGCAGAGCCTCTTTCCGAAAAATAAACGTCCGGCTCTTTCTCCCACAAGGAAGGGGCCAGCCCTGAAAGCTCTTGCTGGTCTTCACAGTCCCCGTGCAGCCTATCCACAGGCACAACAGAACTGTACTTCTCTGCTTTCCCAGAGTCGGTACATCTCACGGCAATGGTTCTCGGCAGAGTCTCTTTCCAAAAAGGGAAACGTCCGGCTCTTTCTCCCACAAGGAAGGGGTAAGCCCTGAAAGCTCTTGCTGCTCTTCACCGTCCCGTGCAGCCTATCCACAGGCACAACAGCACTGGGCATCTGTGCTTTCCCGTAGTCGGTACATCTCACAGCGCTCGTTCTCGGCAGAGCCTTTTTCTGAAAAGCAAACGTCCGGCTCTTTCTCCCACAAGGAAGGAGCCAGCCCTGAAACCTCTTGCTGGTCTTCAACGTCCCCGTGCAGCCTATCCACAGGCACAACAGCACTGGGCATCTGTGCTTTCCCAGAGACTCAGCATCTCACGGTGCTCGTTCTCGGCAGAGCCTATTTCCGAAAAATCAATCATCTGGCTCTTTCTCACACAAGGAAGGGGCCAGCCCTGAAAGCTCTTGCTGGTCTTCACAGTCCCCGTGCAGCCTATCCACAGGCACAACAGCACTGGGCATCTGTGCTTTCCCAGAGACTCAGCATCTCACGGTGCTTGTTCTCGGCAGAGCCTCTTTCCGAAAAATCAAAAGTCCGGCTCTTTCTCCCACAAGGAAGGGGCCAGCCCTGAAAGCTCTTGCTGCTCTACACCGTCCCCGTGCACCCTATCCACAGGCACAACAGCACTGGGCTTCTCTGCTTTCTCACAGTCGGTACATCTCACGGTGCTCGTTCGCAGCAGAGCCTTTTTCTGAAAAGGCAAACGTCAGGCTCCTTCTTCCATAAGGAAGGGGCGAAACCTAAAAGCTCTTGCTGGTCTTCACCGTTCCCGTGCACCCTATCCACAGGCACAACAGCACTGGGCATCTGTGCTTTCCCAGAGACTCAGCATCTCACGGTGCTTGTTCTCGGCAGAGCCTATTTCCGAAAAAGCAAATGTCCGGCTCTTTCTCCCACAAGGAAGGGGCCAGCCCTGAAAGCTCTTGCTGGTCTTCACAGTCCCGTGCAGCCTATCCACAGGCACAACAGCACTGGGCTTCTCTGCTTTCTCACAGTCGGTACATCTCACAGCGTTTGTTCTCGGCAGAGCCTTTTTCTGAAAAGGCAAACGTCCGGCTCATTCTTCCATAAGGAAGGGGCGACCCCTGAAAGCTCTTGCTGGTCTTCACCGTTCCCGTGCACCCTATCCACAGGCACAACAGCACTGGGCATCTGTGCTTTCCCATAGTCGGTACATCTCACAGCGCTCGTTCTCTGCAGAGTCTTTTTCTGAAAAGCAAACGTCCGGCTCTTTCTCCCACAAGGAAGGAGCCAGCCCTGAAACCTCTTGCTGGTCTTCAACGTCCCCGTGCAGCCTATCCACAGGCACAACAGCACTGGGCATCTGTGCTTTCCCAGAGACTCAGCATCTCACGGTGCTCGTTCTCGGCAGAGCCTATTTCCGAAAAATCAATCATCTGGCTCTTTCTCCCACAAGGAAGGTGCCAGCCCTGAAAGCTCTTGCTGGTCTTCACCGTTCCCGTGCAGCCTATCCACAGGCACAACAGCTCTGGGCTTCTCTGCTTTCTCACAGTCGGTACATCTCACGGTGCTCGTTCTCAGCAGAGCCTTTTTCTGAAACGACAAACGTCCGGCTCCTTCTTCCATTTGGAAGGGGCGACCCCTGAAAGCTCTTGCTGGTCTTCACCGTTCCCGTGCACCCTATCCACAGGCATAACAGCACTGGGCATCTGTGCTTTCCCAGAGACTCAGCATCTCACGGTGCTTGTTCTCGGCAGAGCCTCTTTCCGAAAAATAAACGTCCGGCTCTTTCTCCCACAAGGAAGGGGCCAGCCCTGAAAGCTCTTGCTGGTCTTCACAGTCCCCGTGCAGCCTATCCACAGGCACAACAGAACTGTACTTCTCTGCTTTCCCAGAGTCGGTACATCTCACGGCAATGGTTCTCGGCAGAGTCTCTTTCCAAAAAGGGAAACGTCCGGCTCTTTCTCCCACAAGGAAGGGGTAAGCCCTGAAAGCTCTTGCTGCTCTTCACCGTCCCGTGCAGCCTATCCACAGGCACAACAGCACTGGGCATCTGTGCTTTCCCAGAGACTCAGCATCTCACGGTGATCGTTCTCGGCAGAGCCTATTTCTGAAAAAGCAAACGTCCGGCTCTTTCTCCCACAAGGAAGGGGCCAGCCCTGAAAGCTCTTGCTGCTCTACACCGTCCCTGTGCACCCTATCCACAGGCACAACAGCACTGGGCTTCTCTGCTTTCTCACAGTCGGTACATCTCACGGTGCTCGTTCTCAGCAGAGCCTTTTTCTGAAAAGGCAAACGTCCGGCTCTTTCTCCCACAAGGAAGGGGCCAGCCCTGAAAGCTCTTGCTGCTCTACACCGTCCCCGTGCACCCTATCCACAGGCACAACAGCACTGGGCTTCTCTGCTTTCTCACAGTCGGTACATCTCACGGTGCTCGTTCTCAGCAGAGCCTTTTTCTGAAAAGGCAAACGTCTGGCTCCTTCTTCCATAAGGAAGGGGCGACCCCTGAAAGCTCTTGCTGGTCTTCACCGTTCCCGTGCACCCTATCCACAGGCACAACAGAACTGGACTTCTCTGCTTTCCCATAGTCGGTACATCTCACGGCGCTGGTTCTCGGCAGAGACTCTTTCCAAAAAGGGAAACGTCCGGCTCTTTCTCCCACAAGGAAGGGGCCAGCCCTGAAAGCTCTTCCTGCTCTACACTGTCCCTGTGCACCCTATCCACAGGCACAACAGCACTGGGCATCTGTGCTTTCCCAGAGACTCAGCATCTCACGGTGCTTGTTCTCGGCAGAGCCTCTTTCCGAAAAATCAAACGTCCGGCTCTTTCTCCCACAAGGAAGGGGCTTGCCCTGAAAGCTCTTGCTGGTCTTCACAGTCCCCGTGCAGCTTATCCACAGGCACAACAGCACTGGGCTTCTCTGCTTTCTCACAGTCGGTACATCTCACAGCGTTTGTTCTCGGCAGAGCCTTTTTCTGAAAAGGCAAACGTCCGGCTCCTTCTTCCATAAGGAAGGGGCGACCCCTGAAAGCACTTGCTGGTCTTCACCGTTCCCTTGCACCCAATCCACAGGCACAACAGCACTGGGCATCTGTGCTTTCCCATAGTCGGTACATCTCACAGCGCTCGTTCTCTGCAGAGCCTTTTTCTGAAAAGCAAACGTCCGGCTCTTTCTCCCACAAAGAAGGGGCCAGCCCTTAAAGCTCTTGCTGCTCTTCACAGTCCCCGTGCAGCCTATCCACAGGCACAACAGCACTGGGCATCTGTGCTTTCCCAGAGACTCAGCATCTCACGGTGCTTGTTCTCGGCAGAGCCTATTTCTGAAAAATAAACGTCCGGCTCTTTCTCCCACAAGGAAGGGGCCAGCCCTGAAAGCTCTTGCTGGTCTTCACAGTCCCCGTGCAGCCTATCCACAGGCACAACAGAACTGTACTTCTCTGCTTTCCCAGAGTCGGTACATCTCACGGCAATGGTTCTCGGCAGAGTCTCTTTCCAAAAAGGGAAACGTCCGGCTCTTTCTCCCACAAGGAAGGGGTAAGCCCTGAAAGCTCTTGCTGCTCTTCACCGTCCCGTGCAGCCTATCCACAGGCACAACAGCACTGGGCATCTGTGCTTTCCCAGAGACTCAGCATCTCACGGTGATCGTTCTCGGCAGAGCCTATTTCTGAAAAAGCAAACGTCCGGCTCTTTCTCCCACAAGGAAGGGGACAGCCCTGAAAGCTCTTGCTGCTCTACACCGTCCCTGTGCACCCTATCCACAGGCACAACAGCACTGGGCTTCTCTGCTTTCTCACAGTCGGTACATCTCACGGTGCTCGTTCTCAGCAGAGCCTTTTTCTGAAAAGGCAAACGTCCGGCTCTTTCTCCCACAAGGAAGGGGCCAGCCCTGAAAGCTCTTGCTGCTCTACACCGTCCCCGTGCACCCTATCCACAGGCACAACAGCACTGGGCTTCTCTGCTTTCTCACAGTCGGTACATCTCACGGTGCTCGTTCTCAGCAGAGCCTTTTTCTGAAAAGGCAAACGTCTGGCTCCTTCTTCCATAAGGAAGGGGCGACCCCTGAAAGCTCTTGCTGGTCTTCACCGTTCCCGTGCACCCTATCCACAGGCACAACAGAACTGGACTTCTCTGCTTTCCCATAGTCGGTACATCTCACGGCGCTGGTTCTCGGCAGAGACTCTTTCCAAAAAGGGAAACGTCCGGCTCTTTCTCCCAGAAGGAAGGGGCCAGCCCTGAAAGCTCTTGCTGGTCTTCACCATCCCCGTGCAGCCTATCCACAGGCACAACAGCACTGGGCATCTGTGCTTTCCCAGAGACTCAGCATCTCACGGTGCTTGTTCTCGGCAGAGCCTCTTTCCGAAAAATCAAACGTCCGGCTCTTTCTCCCACAAGGAAGGGGCTTGCCCTGAAAGCTCTTGCTGGTCTTCACAGTCCCCGTGCAGCTTATCCACAGGCACAACAGCACTGGGCTTCTCTGCTTTCTCACAGTCGGTACATCTCACGGTGCTCGTTCTCAGCAGAGCCTTTTTCTGAAAAGGCAAACGTCCGGCTCCTTCTTCCATTATGAAGGGGTAAGCCCTGAAAGCTCTTGCTGGTCTTCACCGTTCCCGTGCACCTTATCCACAGGCACAACAACACTGGGCTTCTCTGCTTTTCCACAGACCATACATCTCAAGGCAGTCATTCTCTTCAGAACCTCTTTCCGTAAAGGCAAATGTCCGGCTCCTTCTCCCACAAGGAAGGGGCCAGCCCTGAAAGCTCTTGCTGGTCTTCACCGTCCCCGTGCAGCCTATCCACAGGCACAACAGCACTGGGCATCTGTGCTTTCCCATAGTCGGTACATCTCACAGCGCTCGTTCTCGGCAGAGCCTTTTTCTGAAAAGCAAACGTCCGGCTCTTTCTCCCACAAGGAAGGAGCCAGCCCTGAAACCTCTTGCTGGTCTTCAACGTCCCCGTGCAGCCTATCCACAGGCACAACAGCACTGGGCATCTGTGCTTTCCCAGAGACTCAGCATCTCACGGTGCTCGTTCTCGGCAGAGCCTATTTCCGAAAAATCAATCATCTGGCTCTTTCTCACACAAGGAAGGGGCCAGCCCTGAAAGCTCTTGCTGGTCTTCACAGTCCCCGTGCAGCCTATCCACAGGCACAACAGCACTGGGCATCTGTGCTTTCCCAGAGACTCAGCATCTCACGGTGCTTGTTCTCGGCAGAGCCTCTTTCCGAAAAATCAAATGTCCGGCTCATTCTCCCACAAGGAAGGGGCCAGCCCTGAAAGCTCTTGCTGCTCTACACCGTCCCCGTGCACCCTATCCACAGGCACAACAGCACTGGGCTTCTCTGCTTTCTCACAGTCGGTACATCTCACGGTGCTCGTTCTCAGCAGAGCCTTTTTCTGAAAAGGCAAACGTCCGGCTCCTTCTTCCATAAGGAAGGGGCGACCCCTGAAAGCTCTTGCTGGTCTTCACCGTTCCCGTGCACCCTATCCACAGGCACAACAGCACTGGGCATCTGTGCTTTCCCAGAGACTCAGCATCTCACGGTGCTCGTTCTCGGCAGAGCCTATTTCCGAAAAAGCAAATGTCCGGCTCTTTCTCCCACAAGGAAGGGGCCAGCCCTGAAAGCTCTTGCTGGTCTTCACAGTCCCCATGCAGCCTATCCACAGGCACAACAGCACTGGGCTTCTCTGCTTTCTCACAGTCGGTACATCTCACGGTGCTCGTTCTCAGCAGAGCCTTTTTCTGAAAAGGCAAACGTCCGGCTCCTTCTTCCATAAGGAAGGGGCGACACCTAAAAGCTCTTGCTGGTCTTCACCGTTCCCGTGCACCCTATCCACAGGCACAACAGCACTGGGCATCTGTGCTTTCCCAGAGACTCAGCATCTCACGGTGCTCGTTCTCGGCAGAGCCTATTTCCGAAAAAGCAAATGTCCGGCTCTTTCTCCCACAAGGAAGGGGCCAGCCCTGAAAGCTCTTGCTGGTCTTCACAGTCCCCGTGCAGCCTATCCACAGGCACAACAGCACTGGGCTTCTCTGCTTTCTCACAGTCGGTACATCTCACAGCGTTTGTTCTCGGCAGAGCCTTTTTCTGAAAAGGCAAACGTCCGGCTCCTTCTTCCATAAGGAAGGGGCGACCCCTGAAAGCTCGTGCTGGTCTTCACCGTTCCCGTGCACCCTATCCACAGGCACAACAGCACTGGGCATCTGTGCTTTCCCATAGTCGGTACATCTCACAGCGCTCGTTCTCGGCAGAGCCTTTTTCTGAAAAGCAAACGTCCGGCTCTTTCTCCCACAAGGAAGGGGCCAGCCCTGAAACCTCTTGCTGGTCTTCAACGTCCCCGTGCAGCTTATCCACAGGCACAACAGCACTGGGCATCTGTGCTTTCCCAGAGACTCAGCATCTCACGGTGCTCGTTCTCGGCAGAGCCTATTTCCGAAAAATCAATCATCTGGCTCTTTCTCACACAAGGAAGGGGCCAGCCCTGAAAGCTCTTGCTGGTCTTCACAGTCCCCGTGCAGCCTATCCACAGGCACAACAGCACTGGGCATCTGTGCTTTCCCAGAGACTCAGCATCTCACGGTGCTTGTTCTCGGCAGAGCCTATTTCCGAAAAAGCAAACGTCCGGCTCTTTCTCCCACAAGGAAGGGGCCAGCCCTGAAAGCTCTTGCTGGTCTTCACAGTCCCCGTGCAGCCTATCCACAGGCACAACAGAACTGTACTTCTCTGCTTTCCCAGACTCGTTACATCTCACGGCAATGGTTCTCGGCAGAGACTCTTTCCAAAAAGGGAAACGTCCGGCTCTTTCTTCCACAAGGAAGGGGCCAGCCCTGAAAGCTCTTGCTGCTCTACACAGTCCCCGTGCAGCCTATCCACAGGCACAACAGCACTGGGCATCTGTGCTTTCCCAGAGACTCAGCATCTCACGGTGATCGTTCTCGGCAGAGCCTATTTCCGAAAAAGCAAACGTCCGGCTCTTTCTCCCACAAGGAAGGGGCCAGCCCTGAAAGCTCTTGCTGCTCTTCACAGTCCCCGTGCAGCCTATCCACAGGCACAACAGCACTGGGCTTCTCTGCTTTCTCACAGTCGGTACATCTCACGGTGCTCGTTCTCGGCAGAGCCTTTTTCTGAAAAGGCAAACCTCCGGCTCCTTCTCCCATAAGGAAGGGGCGACCCCTGAAAGCTCTTGCTGGTCTTCACCGTTCCCGTGCACCCTATCCACAGGAACAACAACAATGGGTTCTCTGCTTTTCCACAGACCATACATCTCAAGGCAGTCATTCTCTTCAGAACCTCTTTCCGTAAAGGCAAACGTCCGGCTCCTTCTCCCACAAGGAAGGGGCCAGCCCTGAAAGCTCTTGCTGGTCTTCACCGTTCCCGTGCACCCTATCCACAGGCACAACAGCACTGGGCATCTGTGCTTTCCCAGAGACTCAGCATCTCACGGTGATCGTACTCGGCAGAGCCTATTTCCAAAAAGCAAACGTCCGGCTCTTCTCCCACAAGGAACGAGCCAGCCCTGAAACCTCTTGCTGGTCTTCAACGTCCCCGTGCAGCCTATCCACAGGCACAACAGCACTGGGCATCTGTGCTTTCCCAGAGACTCAGCATCTCACGGTGCTCGTTCTCGGCAGAGCCTATTTCCGAAAAAGCAAACGTCCGGCTCTTTCTCCCACAAGGAAGGGGCCAGCCCTGAAAGCTCTTGCTGGTCTTCACCATCCCCGTGCAGCCTATCCACAGGCACAACAGCACTGGGCATCTGTGCTTTCTCAGAGACTCAGCATCTTACGGTGCTTGTTCTCGGCAGAGCCTCTTTCCGAAAAATCAAAAGTCCGGCTCTTTCTCCCACAAGGAAGGGGCCAGCCCTGAAAGCTCTTGCTGCTCTACACCGTCCCCGTGCACCCTATCCACAGGCACAACAGCACTGGGCTTCTCTGCTTTCTCACAGTCGGTACATCTCACGGTGCTCGTTCTCAGCAGAGCCTTTTTCTGAAAAGGCAAACGTCCGGCTCCTTCTTCCATAAGGAAGGGGCGACCCCTGAAAGCTCTTGCTGGTCTTCACCGTTCCCGTGCACCCTATCCACAGGCACAACAGAACTGGACTTCTCTGCTTTCCCATAGTCGGTACATCTCACGGCGCTGGTTCTCGGCAGAGACTCTTTCCAAAAAGGGAAACGTCCGGCTCTTTCTCCCATAAGGAAGGGGCCAGCCCTGAAAGCTCTTCCTGCTCTACACTGTCCCTGTGCACCCTATCCACAGGCACAACAGCACTGGGCATCTGTGCTTTCCCAGAGACTCAGCATCTCACGGTGCTTGTTCTCGGCAGAGCCTCTTTCCGAAAAATCAAACGTCCGGCTCTTTCTCCCACAAGGAAGGGGCCAGCCCTGAAAGCTCTTGCTGGTCTTCACAGTCCCCGTGCAGCCTATCCACAGGCACAACAGCACTGGGCTTCTCTGCTTTCTCACAGTCGGTACATCTCACGGTGCTCGTTCTCAGCAGAGCCTTTTTCTGAAAAGGCAAACGTCCGGCTCCTTCTTCCATTTGTAAGGGGCGACCCCTGAAAGGTCTTGCTGGTCTTCACCGTTCCCGTGCACCCTATCCACAGGCACAACAACACTGGGCTTCTCTGCTTTTCCACAGACCATACATCTGAAGGCCGTCATTCTCTTCAGAACGTCTTTCCGTAAAGGCAAATGTCCGGCTCCTTCTCCCACAAGGAAGGGGCCAGCCCTGAAAGCTCTTGCTGGTCTTCACAGTCCCCGTGCAGCCTATCCACAGGCACAACAGCACTGGGCATCTGTGCTTTCCCAGAGACTCAGCATCTCACGGTGCTCGTTCTCGGCAGAGCCTCTTTCCGAAAAATCAAAAGTCCGGCTCTTTCTCCCACAAGGAAGGGGCCAGCCCTGAAAGCTCTTGCTGCTCTACACCGTCCCCGTGCACCCTATCCACAGGCACAACAGCACTGGGCTTCTCTGCTTTCTCACAGTCGGTACATCTCACGGTGCTCGTTCTCAGCAGAGCCCTTTTCTGAAAAGGCAAACGTCCGGCTCCTTCTTCCATTTGGAAGGGGCGACCCCTGAAAGCTCTTGCTGGTCTTCACCGTTCCCGTGCACCCTATCCACAGGCACAACAGCACTGGGCATCTGTGCTTTCCCAGAGACTCAGCATCTCACGGTGCTCGTTCTCGGCAGAGCCTCTTTCCGAAAAATCAAACGTCCGGCTCTTTCTCCCACAAGGAAGGGGCCAGCCCTGAAAGCTCTTGCTGGTCTTCACAGTCCCCGTGCAGCCTATCCACAGGCACAACAGCACTGGGCTTCTCTGCTTTCTCACAGTCGGTACATCTCACGGTGCTCGTTCTCAGCAGAGCCTTTTTCTGAAAAGGCAAACGTCCGGCTCCTTCTTCCATAAGGAAGGGGCGACCCCTGAAAGCTCTTGCTGGTCTTCACCGTTCCCGTGCACCCTATCCACAGGCACAACAGCACTGGGCATCTGTGCTTTCCCAGAGACTCAGCATCTCACGGTGCTCGTTCTCGGCAGAGCCTCTTTCCGAAAAATCAAACGTCCGGCTCTTTCTCCCACAAGGAAGGGGCCAGCCCTGAAAGCTCTTGCTGGTCTTCACAGTCCCCGTGCAGCCTATCCACAGGCACAACAGCACTGGGCTTCTCTGCTTTCTCACAGTCGGTACATCTCACGGTGCTCGTTCTCAGCAGAGCCTTTTTCTGAAAAGGCAAACGTCCGGCTCCTTCTTCCATAAGGAAGGGGCGACCCCTGAAAGCTCTTGCTGGTCTTCACCGTTCCCGTGCACCCTATCCACAGGCACAACAGCACTGGGCATCTGTGCTTTCCCATAGTCGGTACATCTCACAGCGCTCGTTCTCGGCAGAGCCTTTTTCTGAAAAGCAAACGTCCGGCTCTTTCTCCCACAAGGAAGGAGCCAGCCCTGAAACCTCTTGCTGGTCTTCAACGTCCCCGTGCAGCCTATCCACAGGCACAACAGCACTGGGCATCTGTGCTTTCCCAGAGACTCAGCATCTCACGGTGCTCGTTCACGCCAGAGCCTATTTCCGAAAAATCAATCATCTGGCTCTTTCTCACACAAGGAAGGGGCCAGCCCTGAAAGCTCTTGCTGGTCTTCACAGTCCCCGTGCAGCCTATCCACAGGCACAACAGCACTGGGCATCTGTGCTTTCCCAGAGACTCAGCATCTCACGGTGCTTGTTCTCGGCAGAGCCTCTTTCCGAAAAATCAAAAGTCCGGCTCTTTCTCCCACAAGGAAGGGGCCAGCCCTGAAAGCTCTTGCTGCTCTACACCGTCCCCGTGCACCCTATCCACAGGCACAACAGCACTGGGCTTCTCTGCTTTCTCACAGTCGGTACATCTCACGGTGCTCGTTCTCAGCAGAGCCTTTTTCTGAAAAGGCAAACGTCCGGCTCCTTCTTCCATAAGGAAGGGGCGAAACCTAAAAGCTCTTGCTGGTCTTCACCGTTCCCGTGCACCCTATACACAGGCACAACAGCACTGGGCATCTGTGCTTTCCCAGAGACTCAGCATCTCACGGTGCTCGTTCTCGGCAGAGCCTATTTCCGAAAAAGCAAATGTCCGGCTCTTTCTCCCACAAGGAAGGGGCCAGCCCTGAAAGCTCTTGCTGGTCTTCACAGTCCCCGTGCAGCCTATCCACAGGCACAACAGCACTGGGCTTCTCTGCTTTCTCACAGTCGGTACATCTCACAGCGTTTGTTCTCGGCAGAGCCTTTTTCTGAAAAGGCAAACGTCCGGCTCATTCTTCCATAAGGAAGGGGCGACCCCTGAAAGCTCTTGCTGGTCTTCACCGTTCCCGTGCACCCTATCCACAGGCACAACAGCACTGGGCATCTGTGCTTTCCCATAGTCGGTACATCTCACAGCGCTCGTTCTCGGCAGAGCCTTTTTCTGAAAAGCAAACGTCCGGCTCTTTCTCCCACAAGGAAGGAGCCAGCCCTGAAACCTCTTGCTGGTCTTCAACGTCCCCGTGCAGCCTATCCACAGGCACAACAGCACTGGGCATCTGTGCTTTCCCAGAGACTCAGCATCTCACGGTGCTCGTTCTCGGCAGAGCCTATTTCCGAAAAATCAATCATCTGGCTCTTTCTCACACAAGGAAGGGGCCAGCCCTGAAAGCTCTTGCTGGTCTTCACAGTCCCCGTGCAGCCTATCCACAGGCACAACAGCACTGGGCATCTGTGCTTTCCCAGAGACTCAGCATCTCACGGTGCTCGTTCTCAGCATAGCCTTTTTCTGAAAAGGCAAACGTCCGGCTCCTTCTTCCATTTGGAAGGGGCGACCCCTGAAAGCTCTTGCTGGTCTTCACCGTTCCCGTGCAGCCTATCCACAGGCACAACAGCACTGGGCTTCTCTGCTTTCTCACAGTCGGTACATCTCACGGTGCTCGTTCTCAGCAGAGCCTTTTTCTGAAACGACAAACGTCCGGCTCCTTCTTCCATTTGGAAGGGGCGACCCCTGAAAGCTCTTGCTGGTCTTCACCGTTCCCGTGCACCCTATCCACAGGCATAACAGCACTGGGCATCTGTGCTTTCCCAGAGACTCAGCATCTCACGGTGCTCGTTCTCGGCAGAGCCTATTTCCGAAAAAGCAAATGTCCGGCTCTTTCTCCCACAAAGAAGGGGCCAGCCCTGAAAGCTCTTGCTGGTCTTCACAGTCCCCGTGCAGCCTATCCACAGGCACAACAGCACTGGGCATCTGTGCTTTCCCAGAGACTCAGCATCTCACGGTGCTTGTTCTCGGCAGAGCCTATTTCTGAAAAGGCAAACTTCCGGCTCTTTCTCCCACAAGGAAGGGGCCAGTCCTGAAAGCTCTTGCTGGTCTTCACAGTCCCCGTGCAGCCTATCCACAGGCACAACAGAACTGTACTTCTCTGCTTTCCCAGACTCGTTACATCTCACGGCAATGGTTCTCGGCAGAGACTCTTTCCAAAAAGGGAAACGTCCGGCTCTTTCTCCCACAAGGAAGGGGTAAGCCCTGAAAGCTCTTGCTGCTCTTCACCGTCCCGTGCAGCCTATCCACAGGCACAACAGCACTGGGCATCTGTGCTTTCCCAGAGACTCAGCATCTCACGGTGATCGTTCTCGGCAGAGCCTATTTCTGAAAAAGCAAACGTCCGGCTTTTTCTCCCACAAGGAAGGGGCCAGCCCTGAAAGCTCTTGCTGGTCTTCACAGTCCCCGTGCAGCCTATCCACAGGCACAACAGCACTGGGCTTCTCTGCTTTCTCACAGTCGGTACATCTCACGGTGCTCGTTCTCGGCAGAGCCTTTTTCTGAAAAGGCAAACGTCTGGCTCCTTCTTCCATAAGGAAGGGGCGACCCCTGAAAGCTCTTGCTGGTCTTCACCGTTCCCGTGCACCCTATCCACAGGAACAACAACACTGGGCTTCTCTGCTTTTCCACAGACCATACATCTCAAGGCAGTCATTCTCTTCAGAACCTCTTTCCGTAAAGGCAAACGTCCGGCTCCTTCTCCCACAAGGAAGGGGCCAGCCCTGAAAGCTCTTGCTGGTCTTCACCGTTCCCGTGCACCCTATCCACAGGCACAACAGCACTGGGCATCTGTGCTTTCCCAGAGACTCAGCATCTCACGGTGATCGTACTCGGCAGAGCCTATTTCCAAAAAGCAAACGTCCGGCTCTTCTCCCACAAGGAACGAGCCAGCCCTGAAACCTCTTGCTGGTCTTCAACGTCCCCGTGCAGCCTATCCACAGGCACAACAGCACTGGGCATCTGTGCTTTCCCAGAGACTCAGCATCTCACGGTGCTCGTTCTCGGCAGAGCCTATTTCCGAAAAAGCAAACGTCCGGCTCTTTCTCCCACAAGGAAGGGGCCAGCCCTGAAAGCTCTTGCTGGTCTTCACCATCCCCGTGCAGCCTATCCACAGGCACAACAGCACTGGGCATCTGTGCTTTCCCAGAGACTCAGCATCTTACGGTGCTTGTTCTCGGCAGAGCCTCTTTCCGTAAAGGCAAATGTCCGGCTCCTTCTCCCACAAGGAAGGGGCCAGCCCTGAAAGCTCTTGCTGCTCTACACCGTCCCCGTGCACCCTATCCACAGGCACAACAGCACTGGGCTTCTCTGCTTTCTCACAGTCGGTACATCTCACGGTGCTCGTTCTCAGCAGAGCCTTTTTCTGAAAAGGCAAACGTCCGGCTCCTTCTTCCATTTGGAAGGGGCGACCCCTGAAAGCTCTTGCTGGTCTTCACCGTTCCCGTGCACCCTATCCACAGGCACAACAGAACTGGACTTCTCTGCTTTCCCATAGTCGGTACATATCACGGCGCTGGTTCTCGGCAGAGACTCATTCCAAAAAGGGAAACGTCCGGCTCTTTCTCCAACAAGGAAGGGGCCAGCCCTGAAAGCTCTTCCTGCTCTACACTGTCCCCGTGCACCCTATCCACAGGCACAACAGCACTGGGCATCTGTGCTTTCCCAGAGACTCAGCATCTCACGGTGCTTGTTCTCGGCAGAGCCTCTTTCCGAAAAATCAAACGTCCGGCTCTTTCTCCCACAAGGAAGGGGCCAGCCCTGAAAGCTCTTGCTGGTCTTCACAGTCCCCGTGCAGCTTATCCACAGGCACAACAGCACTGGGCTTCTCTGCTTTCTCACAGTCGGTACATCTCATGGTGCTCGTTCTCAGCAGAGCCTTTTTCTGAAAAGGCAAAAGTCCGGCTCCTTCTTCCATTTGTAAGGGGCGACCCCTGAAAGGTCTTGCTGGTCTTCACCGTTCCCGTGCACCCTATCCACAGGCACAACAACACTGGGCTTCTCTGCTTTTCCACAGACCATACATCTCAAGGCCGTCATTCTCTTCAGAACGTCTTTCCATAAAGGCAAATGTCCGGCTATTTCTCCCACAAGGAAGGGGCCAGCCCTGAAAGCTCTTGCTGGTCTTCACCGTTCCCGTGCACCCTATCCACAGGCACAACAGCACTGGGCATCTGTGCTTTCCCAGAGACTCAGCATCTCACGGTGCTTGTTCTCGGCAGAGCCTCTTTCCGAAAAATCAAAAGTCCGGCTCTTTCTCCCACAAGGAAGGGGCCAGCCCTGAAAGCTCTTGCTGGTCTTCACAGTTCCCGTGCAGCCTATCCACAGGCACAACAGCACTGGGCTTCTCTGCTTTCTCACAGTCGGTACATCTCACGGTGCTCATTCTCAGCAGAGCCTCTTTCCGAAAAAGCAAACGTCCGGCTCCTTCTTCCATAAGGAAGGGGCGACCCCTGAAACCTCTTGCTGGTCTTCAACGTCCCCGTGCAGCCTATCCACAGGCACAACAGCACTGGGCATCTCTGCTTTCCCAGAGACTCAGCATCTCACGGTGCTCGTTCTCGGCAGAGCCTATTTCCGAAAAAGCAAACGTCCGGCTCTTTCTCCCACAAGGAAGGGGCCAGCCCTGAAAGCTCTTGCTGGTCTTCACCATCCCCGTGCAGCCTATCCACAGGCACAACAGCACTGGGCATCTGTGCTTTCCCAGAGACTCAGCATCTCACGGTGCTTGTTCTCGGCAGATCCTCTCTCCGAAAAATCAAACGTCCGGCTCTTTCTCCCACAAGGAAGGGGCCAGCCCTGAAAGCTCTTGCTGGTCTTCACCATCCCCGTGCAGCCTGTCCACAGGCACAACAGACTGGACTTCTCGGCTTTCCCATAGTTGGTATATCTCACGGCGCTGGTTCTCGGCAGAGACTCTTTCCAAAAAGGGAAACGTCCGGCTCTTTCTCCCACAAGGAAGGGGCCAGCCCGGAAAGCTCTTGCTGGTCTTCAACGTCCCCGTGCACCCTATCCACAGGCACAACAGCACTGGGCTTCTCTGCTTTCTCACAGTCGGTACATCTCACGGCGTTCGTTCTCGGCAGAGCCTTTTTCTGAAAAGGCAAACGTCCGGGTCCTTCTCCCACAAGGAAGGGGCCAGCCCTGAAAGCTCTTGCTGGTCTTCACAGTCCCCGTGCAGCCTATCCACAGGCACAACAGCACTGGGCTTCTCTGCTTTCTCACAGTCGGTACATCTCACGGCGCTCGTTCTCGGCAGAGCCTTTTTACAAAAAGCAAACGTCCGGCTCTTTCTCCCACAAGGAAGGAGCCAGCCCTGAAACCTCTTGCTGGTCTTCAACGTCCCCGTGCAGCCTATCCACAGGCACAACAGAACTGGGCATCTGTGCTTTCCCAGAGACTCAGCATCTCACGGTGCTCGTTCTCGGCAGAGCCTATTTCCGAAAAATCAATCGTCTGGCTCTTTCTCCCACAAGGAAGGGGCCAGCCCTGAAAGCTCTTGCTGCTCTTCACCGTCCCCGTGCAGCCTATCCACAGGCACAACAGCACTGGGCATCTGTGCTTTCCCAGAGACTCAGCATCTCACGGTGCTTGTTCTCGGCAGAGCCTCTTTCCGAAAAATCAAACGTCCGGTTCTTTCTCCCACAAGGAAGTGTACAGCTCTGAAAGCTCTTGCTGGTCTTCACAGTCCCCGTGCACCCTATCCACAGGCACAACAGAATTGTACTTCTCTGCTTTCCCAGAGTCGGTACATCTCACGGCAATGGTTCTCGGCAGAGACTCTTTCCAAAAAGGGAAACGTCCGGCTCTTTCTCCCACAAGTAAGGGGCCAGCACTGAAAGCTCTTGCTGCTCTACACCGTCCCCATGCACCCTATCCACAGGCACAACAGCACTGGGCATCTGTGCTTTCTCAGAGATTCAGCATCACACGGTGCTCGTTCTCGGCAGAGCCTATTTCCGAAAAAGCAAACGTCCGGCTATTTCTCCCACAAGGAAGGGGCCAGCCCTGAAAGCTCTTGCTGGTCTTCACAGTCCCCGTGCAGCCTATCCACAGGCACAACAGCACTGGGCTTCTCTGCTTTCTCACAGTCGGTACATCTCACGGCGCTCGTTCTAGGCAGAGCCTTTTTCTAAAAAGGCAAACGTCTGGCTCCTTCTTCCATAAGGAAGGGGCGACCCCTGAAAGCTCTTGCTGGTCTTCACCGTTCCCGTGCACCCAATCCACAGGCACAACAACACTGGGCTTCTCTGCTTTTCCACAGACCATACATCTCAAGGCAGTCATTCTCTTCAGAACCTCTTTCCGTAAAGGCAAACGTCCGGCTCCTTCTCCACAAGGAAGGGGCCAGCCCTAAAAGCTCTTGCTGGTCTTCACAGTCCCCGTGCAGCCTATCCACAGGCACAACAGCACTGGGCTTCTCTGCTTTCTCACAGTCGGTACATCTCACAGCGTTTGTTCTCGGCAGAGCCTTTTTCTGAAAAGGCAAACGTCCCGCTCATTCTTCCATAAGGAAGGGGTAAGCCCTGAAAGCTCTTGCTGGTCTTCACCGTTCCCGTGCAGCCTATCCACAGGCACAACAGCACTGGGCTTCTCTGCTTTCTCACAGTCGGTACATCTCACGGTGCTCGTTCTCAGCAGAGCCTTTTTCTGAAAAGGCAAACGTCCGGCTCCTTCTTCCATAAGGAAGGGGCGACCCCTGAAAGCTCTTGCTGGTCTTCAACGTCCCCGTGCAGCCTATCCACAGGCACAACAGCACTGGGCATCTGTGCTTTCCCAGAGACTCAGCATCTCACGGTGCTCGTTCTCGGCAGAGCCTATTTCCGAAAAAGCAAACGTCCGGCTCTTTCTCCCACAAGGAAGGGGCCAGCCCTGAAAGCTCTTGCTGGTCTTCACCATCCCCGTGCAGCCTGTCCACAGGCACAACAGACTGGACTTCTCGGCTTTCCCATAGTTGGTATATGTCACGGCGCTGGTTCTCGGCAGAGACTCTTTCCAAAAAGGGAAACGTCCGGCTCTTTCTCCCACAAGGAAGGGGCCAGCCCGGAAAGCTCTTGCTGCCCTTCACCGTTCCCGTGCACCCTATCCACAGGCACAACAGCACTGGGCTTCTCTGCTTTCTCACAGTCGGTACATCTCACGGCGTTCGTTCTCGGCAGAGCCTTTTTCTGAAAAGGCAAACGTCCGGGTCCCTCTCCCACAAGGAAGGGGCCAGCCCTGAAAGCTCTTGCTGGTCTTCACAGTCCCCGTGCAGCCTATCCACAGGTACAACAGCACTGGGCTTCTCTGCTTTCTCACAGTCGGTACATCTCACGGCGCTCGTTCTCGGCAGAGCCTTTTTCTGAAAAGGCAAACGTCCGGCTCCTTCTTCCATAAGGAAGGGGCGACCCCTGAAAGCTCTTGCTGGTCTTCACCGTTCCCGTGCACCCTATCCACAGGCACAACAGCACTGGGCATCTGTGCTTTCCCATAGTCGGTACATCTCACGGCGCTCGTTCTCGGCAGAGCCTTTTTACAAAAAGCAAACGTCCGGCTCTTTCTCCCACAAGGAAGGAGCCAGCCCTGAAACCTCTTGCTGGTCTTCAACGTCCCCGTGCAGCCTATCCACAGGCACAACAGAACTGGGCATCTGTGCTTTCCCAGAGACTCAGCATCTCACGGTGCTCGTTCTCGGCAGAGCCTATTTCCGAAAAATCAATCGTCTGGCTCTTTCTCCCACAAGGAAGGGGCCAGCCCTGAAAGCTCTTGCTGCTCTTCACCGTCCCCGTGCAGCCTATCCACAGGCACAACAGCACTGGGCATCTGTGCTTTCCCAGAGACTCAGCATCTCACGGTGCTTGTTCTCGGCAGAGCCTCTTTCCGAAAAATCAAACGTCCGGTTCTTTCTCCCACAAGGAAGTGTACAGCTCTGAAAGCTCTTGCTGGTCTTCACAGTCCCCGTGCACCCTATCCACAGGCACAACAGAACTGTACTTCTCTGCTTTCCCAGAGTCGGTACATCTCACGGCAATGGTTCTCGGCAGAGACTCTTTCCAAAAAGGGAAACGTCCGGCTCTTTCTCCCACAAGTAAGGGGCCAGCACTGAAAGCTCTTGCTGCTCTACACCGTCCCCATGCACCCTATCCACAGGCACAACAGCACTGGGCATCTGTGCTTTCCCAGAGATTCAGCATCACACGGTGCTCGTTCTCGGCAGAGCCTCTTTCCGAAAAAGCAAACGTCCGGCTATTTCTCCCACAAGGAAGGGGCCAGCCCTGAAAGCTCTTGCTGGTCTTCACAGTCCCCGTGCAGCCTATCCACAGGCACAACAGCACTGGGCTTCTCTGCTTTCTCACAGTCGGTACATCTCACGGCGCTCGTTCTAGGCAGAGCCTTTTTCTAAAAAGGCAAACGTCTGGCTCCTTCTTCCATAAGGAAGGGGCGACCCCTGAAAGCTCTTGCTGGTCTTCACCGTTCCCGTGCACCCAATCCACAGGCACAACAACACTGGGCTTCTCTGCTTTTCCACAGACCATACATCTCAAGGCAGTCATTCTCTTCAGAACCTCTTTCCGTAAAGGCAAACGTCCGGCTCCTTCTCCACAAGGAAGGGGCCAGCCCTAAAAGCTCTTGCTGGTCTTCACAGTCCCCGTGCAGCCTATCCACAGGCACAACAGCAGTGGGCTTCTCTGCTTTCTCACAGTCGGTACATCTCACAGCGTTTGTTCTCGGCAGAGCCTTTTTCTGAAAAGGCAAACGTCCCGCTCATTCTTCCATAAGGAAGGGGTAAGCCCTGAAAGCTCTTGCTGGTCTTCACCATCCCCATGCAGCCTATCCACAGGCACAACAGCACTGGGCTTCTCTGCTTTCTCACAGTCGGTACATCTCACGGTGCTCGTTCTCAGCAGAGACTTTTTCTGAAAAGACAAACGTCCGGCTCCTTCTTCCATTTGTAAGGGGCGACCCCTGAAAGCTCTTGCTGGTCTTCACCGTTCCCGTGCACCCTATCCACAGGCACAACAGTACTGGGCTTCTCTGCTTTTCCACAGACCATACATCTCAAGGCAGTCATTCTCTTCAGAACCTCTTTTTGTAAAGGCAAACGTCCGGCTCCTTCTTCCATTTGGAAGGGGCGACCCCTGAAAGCTCTTGCTGGTCTTCACCGTTCCCGTGCACCCTATCCACAGGCACAACAGCACTGGGCATCTGTGCTTTCCCATAATCGGTACATCTTACAGCGCTCGTTCTCGGCAGAGCCTTTTTCCAAAAAGCAAACGTCCGGCTCTTTCTCCCACAAAGAAGGGGCCAGCCCTGAAAGCTCTTGCTGGTCTTCAACGTCCCCGTGCAGCCTATCCACAGGCACAACAGCACTGGGCATCTGTGCTTTCCCAGAGACTCAGCATCTCACGGTGCTTGTTCTCGGCAGAGCCTCTTTCCGAAAAATCACACGTCCGGTTCTTTCTCCCACAGGGAAGTGGACAGCCCTGAAAGCTCTTGCTGGTCTTCACAGTCCCCGTGCAGCCTATCCACAGGCACAACAGCACTGGGCTTCTCTGCTTTCTCACAGTCGGTACATCTCACGGCGCTCGTTCTCGGCAGAGCCTTTTTCTGAAAAGGCAAACGTCTGGCTCCTTCTTCCATAAGGAAGGGGCGACCCCTGAAAGCTCTTGCTGGTCTTCACCGTTCCCGTGCACCCAATCCACAGGCACAACAACACTGGGCTTCTCTGCTTTTCCACAGACCATACATCTCAAGGCAGTCATTCTCTTCAGAACCTCTTTCCGTAAAGGCAAACATCCGGCTCCTTCTCCACAAGGAAGGGGCCAGCCCTGAAAGCTCTTGCTGGTCTTCACCGTTCCCGTGCACCCTATCCACAGGCACAACAGCACTGGGCATCTGTGCTTTCCCAGAGACTCAGCATCTCACGGTGCTCGTTCTCGGCAGAGCCTATTTCCGAAAAAGCAAACGTCCGGCTCTTTCTCCCACAAGGAAGGGGCCAGCCCTGAAAGCTCTTGCTGGTCTTCACAGTCCCCGTGCAGCCTATCCACAGGCACAACAGCACTGGGCTTCTCTGCTTTCTCACAGTCGGTACATCTCACGGTGCTCGTTCTCAGCAGAGCCTTTTTCTGAAAAGGCAAATGTCCGGCTCCTTCTTCCACAAGGAAGGTGCCAGCCCTGAAAGCTCTTGCTGGTCTTCAACGTCCCCGTGCAGCCTATCCACAGGCACAACAGCACTGGGCATCTGTGCTTTCCCATAGTCGGTACATCTCACGGCGCTCGTTCTCGGCAGAGCCTTTTTCCAAAAAGCAAACGTCCGGCTCTTTCTCCCACAAGGAAGGAGCCAGCCCTGAAACCTCTTGCTGGTCTTCAACGTCCCCGTGCAGCCTATCCACAGGCACAACAGCACTGGGCATCTGTGCTTTCCCAGAGACTCAGCATCTCACGGTGCTCGTTCTCGGCAGAGCCTATTTCCCAAAAAGCAAACGTCCGGCTCTATCTCCCACAAGGAAGGGGCCAGCCCTGAAAGCTCTTGCTGGTCTTCACCATCCCCATGCAGCCTATCCACAGGCACAACAGCACTGGGCTTCTCTGCTTTCTCACAGTCGGTACATCTCACGGTGCTCGTTCTCAGCAGAGCTTTTTTCTGAAACGACAAACGTCCGGCTCCTTCTTCCATAAGGAAGGGGTAAGCCCTGAAAGCTCTTGCTGGTCTTCACCGTTCCCGTGCACCCTATCCACAGGCACAACAGTACTGGACTTCTCTGCTTTCCCATAGTCGGTACATCTCACGGCGCTGGTTCTCGGCAGAGCCTCTTTCCGAAAAGGGAAACGTCCGGCTCTTTCTCCCACAAGGAAGGGCCCAGCCCTGAAAGCTCTTGCTGCTCTACACCGTCCCCGTGCACCCTATCCACAGGCACAACAGCACTGGGCTTCTCTGCTTTCTCACAGTCGATACATCTCACGGCGTTCGTTCTCGGCAGAGCCTTTTTCTGAAAAGACAAACGTCCGGCTCCTTCTTCCATAAGGAAGTGGTAAGCCCTGAAAGCTCTTGCTGGTCTTCACCGTTCCCGTGCACCCTATCCACAGGCACAACAACACTGGGCTTCTCTGCTTTTCCACAGACCATACATCTCAAGGCAGTCATTCTCTTCAGAACCTCTTTTTGTAAAGGCAAACGTCCGGCTCCTTCTTCCATTTTGAAGGGGCGACCCCTGAAAGCTCTTGCTGGTCTTCACCGTTCCCGTGCACCCTATCCACAGGCACAACAGCACTGGGCATCTGTGCTTTCCCATAATCGGTACATCTTACAGCGCTCGTTCTCGGCAGAGCCTTTTTCCAAAAAGCAAACGTCCGGCTCTTTCTCCCTCAAGGAAGGAGCCAGCCCTGAAACCTCTTGCTGGTCTTCAACGTCCCCGTGCAGCCTATCCACAGGCACAACAGCACTGGGCATCTGTGCTTTCCCAGAGACTCAGCATCTCACGGTGCTCGTTCTCAGCAGAGCCTATTTCCGAAAAAGCAAACGTCTGGCTCTTTCTCCCACAAGGAAGGAGCCAGCCCTGAAAGCTCTTGCTGGTCTTCACCATCCCCGTGCAGCCTATCCACAGGCACAACAGCACTGGGCATCTGTGCTTTCCCAGAGACTCAGCATCTCACGGTGCTTGTTCTCGGCAGAGCCTCTTTCCGAAAAATCAAAAGTCCGGCTTTTTCTCCCACAAGGAAGGGGCCAGCCCTGAAACCTCTTGCTGGTCTTCAACGTCCCCGTGCAGCCTATCCACAGGCACAACAGCACTGGGCATCTGTGCTTTCCCAGAGACTCAGCATCTCACGGTGCTCGTTCTCGGCAGATCCTATTTCCGAAAAGGCAAACGTGTCGCTCTTTCTCCCAAAAGGAAGGGGCCAGCCCTGAAAGATCTTGCTGGTCTTCACAGTCCCCGTGCAGCCTATCCACAGGCACAACAGCACTGGGCTTCTCTGCTTTCTCACAGTCGGTACATCTCACGGTGCTCGTTCTCAGCAGAGCCTTTTTCTGAAAAGGCAAACGTCCGGCTCCTTCTTCCATAAGGAAGGGGCAACCCCTGAAAGCTCTTACTGGTCTTCACTGTTCCCGTGCACCCTATCCACAGGCACAACAGCACTGGACTTCTCTGCTTTCCCATAGTCGGTACATCTCACGGCGCTGGTTCTCGTCAGAGACTCTTTCCAGAAAGGGAAACGTCCGGCGCTTTCTCCCACAAGGAAGGGGCCAGCCCTGAAAGCTCTTGCTGGTCTTCACCGTCCCCGTGCACCCTATCCACAGTCACAACAGCACTGGGCTTCTCTGCTTTTCCACAGACCATACATCTCAAGGCAGTCATTCTCTTCAGAACCTCTTTCCGTAAAGTCAAATGTCCTGCTCCTTCTCCCACGAGGAAGGGGCCAGCCCTGAAACCTCTTGCTGGTCTTCACCATCCCCGTGCAGCCTATCCACAGGCACAACAGCACTGGGCATCTGTGCTTTCTCAGAGACTCAGCATCTCACGGTGCTTGTTCTCGGCAGAGCCTCTTTCCGAAAAATCAAACGTCCGGCTCTTTCTCCCACAAGGAAGGGGCCAGCCCTGAAAGCTCTTGCTGGTCTTCACAGTCCCCGTGCAGCCTATCCACAGGCACAACAGCACTGGGCTTCTCTGCTTTCTCACAGTCGGTACATCTCACGGTGCTCGTTCTCAGCAGAGCCTTTTTCTGAAAAGGCAAATGTCCGGCTCCTTCTTCCATAAGGAAGGGGCGACCCCTGAAAGCTCTTGCTGGTCTTCACCGTTCCCGTGCACCCTATCCACAGGCACAACAGAACTGGACTTCTCTGCTTTCCCATAGTCGGTACATCTCACGGCGTTCGTTCTCGGCAGAGCCTTTTTCTGAAAAGGCAAACCTCCGGCTCCTTCTCCCATAAGGAAGGGGTAAGCCCTGAAAGGTCTTGCTGCTCTTCACCGTCCCCGTGCAGCCTATCCACAGGCACAACAGCACTGGGCATCTGTGCTTTCCCAGAGACTCAGCATCTCACGGTGCTCGTTCTCAGCAGAGCCTATTTCCGAAAAAGCAAACGTCTGGCTCTTTCTCCCACAAGGAAGGGGCCAGCCCTGAAACATCTTGCTGGTCTTCACCGTCCCCGTGCAGCCTATCCACAGGCACAACAGCACTGGGCTTCTCTGCTTTCTCACAGTCGGTACATCTCACGGCGCTCGTTCTCGGCAGAGCCTTTTTCCAAAAAGCAAACGTCCCCTCTTTCTTCCATAAGGAAGGAGCCAGCCCTGAAACCTCTTGCTGCTCTTCACCGTCCCCGTGCAGCCTATCCACAGGCACAACAGCACTGGGCATCTGTGCTTTCCCAGAGACTCAGCATCTCACGGTGCTTGTTCTCGGCAGATCCTATTTCCGAAAAAGCAAACGTGCGGCTCTTTCTCCCACAAGGAAGGGGCCAGCCCTGAAAGCTCTTGCTGGTCTTCAACGTCCCCGTGCAGCCTATCCACAGGCACAACAGCACTGGGCTTCTCTGCTTTCTCACAGCCGGTACATCTCACGACGTTCGTTCTCAGCAGAGCCTTTATCTGAAAAGGCAAACGTCCGGGTCCTTCTTCCATAAGGAAGGGGTAAGCCCTGAAAGCTCTTGCTGATCTTCACCGTCCCCGTGCAGCCTATCCACAGGCACAACAGCACTGGGCATCTGTGCTTTCCCATAGTCGGTACATCTCACGGCGTTCGTTCTCGGCAGAGCCTTTTTCCAAAAAGCAAACGTCCGGCTCTTTCTCCCACAAGGAAGGAGCCAGCCCTGAAACCTCTTGCTGGTCTTCAACGTCCCCGTGCAGCCTATCCACAGGCACAACAGCACTGGGCATCTGTGCTTTCCCAGAGACTCAGCATCTCACGGTGCTCGTTCTCGGCAGAGCCTATTTCCCAAAAAGCAAACGTCCGGCTCTATCTCCCACAAGGAAGGGCCCAGCCCTGAAAGCTCTTGCTGCTCTACACCGTCCCCGTGCACCCTATCCACAGGCACAACAGCACTGGGCTTCTCTGCTTTCTCACAGTCGATACATCTCACGGCGTTCGTTCTCGGCAGAGCCTTTTTCTGAAAAGACAAACGTCCGGCTCCTTCTTCCATAAGGAAGTGGTAAGCCCTGAAAGCTCTTGCTGGTCTTCACCGTTCCCGTGCACCCTATCCACAGGCACAACAACACTGGGCTTCCCTGCTTTTCCACAGACCATACATCTCAAGGCAGTCATTCTCTTCAGAACCTCTTTTTGTAAAGGCAAACGTCCGGCTCCTTCTTCCATTTGGAAGGGGCGACCCCTGAAAGCTCTTGCTGGTCTTCACCGTTCCTGTGCACCCTATCCACAGGCACAACAGCACTGGGCATCTGTGCTTTCCCAGACACTCAGCATCTCACGGTGATCGTTCTCGGGAGAGCCTATTTGCGAAAAAGCAAACGTGCGGCTCTTTCTCCCACAAGGAAGGGGCCAGCCCTGAAAGCTCTTGCTGGTCTTCACCGTTCCCGTGCACCCTATCCACAGGCACAACAGAACTGGACTTCTCTGCTTTCCAATAGTCGGTACATCTCACGGCGCTCGTTCTCAGCAGAGCCTTTTTCTGAAAAGGCAAACGTCCGGCTCCTTCTTCCATAAGAAAAGGGCGACCCCTGAAAGCTCTTACTGGTCTTCACTGTTCCCGTGCACCCTATCCACAGGCACAACAGCACTGGACTTCTCTGCTTTCCCATAGTCGGTACATCTCACGGCGCTGGTTCTCGTCAGAGACTCTTTCCAGAAAGGGAAACGTCCGGCGCTTTCTCCCACAAGGAAGGGGCCAGCCCTGAAAGCTCTTGCTGGTCTTCACCGTCCCCGTGCACCCTATCCACAGTCACAACAGCACTGGGCTTCTCTGCTTTTCCACAGACCATACATCTCAAGGCAGTCATTCTCTTCAGAACCTCTTTCCGTAAAGTCAAATGTCCTGCTCCTTCTCCCACGAGGAAGGGGCCAGCCCTGAAACCTCTTGCTGGTCTTCACCATCCCCGTGCAGCCTATCCACAGGCACAACAGCACTGGGCATCTGTGCTTTCCCATAGTCGGTACATCTCACGGCGCTCGTTCTCGGCAGAGCCTTTTTCCAAAAAGCAAACGTCCGGCTCTTTCTCCCACAAGGAAGGAGCCAGCCCTGAAACCTCTTGCTGGTCTTCAACGTCCCCGTGCAGCCTATCCACAGGCACAACAGCACTGGGCATCTGTGCTTTCCCAGAGACTCAGCATCTCACGGTGCTCGTTCTCGGCAGAGCCTATTTCCCAAAAAGCAAACGTCCGGCTCTATCTCCCACAAGGAAGGGGCCAGCCCTGAAAGCTCTTGCTGGTCTTCACCATCCCCATGCAGCCTATCCACAGGCACAACAGCACTGGGCTTCTCTGCTTTCTCACAGTCGGTACATCTCACGGTGCTCGTTCTCAGCAGAGCTTTTTTCTGAAACGACAAACGTCCGGCTCCTTCTTCCATAAGGAAGGGGTAAGCCCTGAAAGCTCTTGCTGGTCTTCACCGTTCCCGTGCACCCTATCCACAGGCACAACAGTACTGGACTTCTCTGCTTTCCCATAGTCGGTACATCTCACGGCGCTGGTTCTCGGCAGAGCCTCTTTCCGAAAAGGGAAACGTCCGGCTCTTTCTCCCACAAGGAAGGGCCCAGCCCTGAAAGCTCTTGCTGCTCTACACCGTCCCCGTGCACCCTATCCACAGGCACAACAGCACTGGGCTTCTCTGCTTTCTCACAGTCGATACATCTCACGGCGTTCGTTCTCGGCAGAGCCTTTTTCTGAAAAGACAAACGTCCGGCTCCTTCTTCCATAAGGAAGTGGTAAGCCCTGAAAGCTCTTGCTGGTCTTCACCGTTCCCGTGCACCCTATCCACAGGCACAACAACACTGGGCTTCTCTGCTTTTCCACAGACCATACATCTCAAGGCAGTCATTCTCTTCAGAACCTCTTTTTGTAAAGGCAAACGTCCGGCTCCTTCTTCCATTTTGAAGGGGCGACCCCTGAAAGCTCTTGCTGGTCTTCACCGTTCCCGTGCACCCTATCCACAGGCACAACAGCACTGGGCATCTGTGCTTTCCCATAATCGGTACATCTTACAGCGCTCGTTCTCGGCAGAGCCTTTTTCCAAAAAGCAAACGTCCGGCTCTTTCTCCCTCAAGGAAGGAGCCAGCCCTGAAACCTCTTGCTGGTCTTCAACGTCCCCGTGCAGCCTATCCACAGGCACAACAGCACTGGGCATCTGTGCTTTCCCAGAGACTCAGCATCTCACGGTGCTCGTTCTCAGCAGAGCCTATTTCCGAAAAAGCAAACGTCTGGCTCTTTCTCCCACAAGGAAGGAGCCAGCCCTGAAAGCTCTTGCTGGTCTTCACCATCCCCGTGCAGCCTATCCACAGGCACAACAGCACTGGGCATCTGTGCTTTCCCAGAGACTCAGCATCTCACGGTGCTTGTTCTCGGCAGAGCCTCTTTCCGAAAAATCAAAAGTCCGGCTTTTTCTCCCACAAGGAAGGGGCCAGCCCTGAAACCTCTTGCTGGTCTTCAACGTCCCCGTGCAGCCTATCCACAGGCACAACAGCACTGGGCATCTGTGCTTTCCCAGAGACTCAGCATCTCACGGTGCTCGTTCTCGGCAGATCCTATTTCCGAAAAGGCAAACGTGTCGCTCTTTCTCCCAAAAGGAAGGGGCCAGCCCTGAAAGATCTTGCTGGTCTTCACAGTCCCCGTGCAGCCTATCCACAGGCACAACAGCACTGGGCTTCTCTGCTTTCTCACAGTCGGTACATCTCACGGTGCTCGTTCTCAGCAGAGCCTTTTTCTGAAAAGGCAAACGTCCGGCTCCTTCTTCCATAAGGAAGGGGCAACCCCTGAAAGCTCTTACTGGTCTTCACTGTTCCCGTGCACCCTATCCACAGGCACAACAGCACTGGACTTCTCTGCTTTCCCATAGTCGGTACATCTCACGGCGCTGGTTCTCGTCAGAGACTCTTTCCAGAAAGGGAAACGTCCGGCGCTTTCTCCCACAAGGAAGGGGCCAGCCCTGAAAGCTCTTGCTGGTCTTCACCGTCCCCGTGCACCCTATCCACAGTCACAACAGCACTGGGCTTCTCTGCTTTTCCACAGACCATACATCTCAAGGCAGTCATTCTCTTCAGAACCTCTTTCCGTAAAGTCAAATGTCCTGCTCCTTCTCCCACGAGGAAGGGGCCAGCCCTGAAACCTCTTGCTGGTCTTCACCATCCCCGTGCAGCCTATCCACAGGCACAACAGCACTGGGCATCTGTGCTTTCTCAGAGACTCAGCATCTCACGGTGCTTGTTCTCGGCAGAGCCTCTTTCCGAAAAATCAAACGTCCGGCTCTTTCTCCCACAAGGAAGGGGCCAGCCCTGAAAGCTCTTGCTGGTCTTCACAGTCCCCGTGCAGCCTATCCACAGGCACAACAGCACTGGGCTTCTCTGCTTTCTCACAGTCGGTACATCTCACGGTGCTCGTTCTCAGCAGAGCCTTTTTCTGAAAAGGCAAATGTCCGGCTCCTTCTTCCATAAGGAAGGGGCGACCCCTGAAAGCTCTTGCTGGTCTTCACCGTTCCCGTGCACCCTATCCACAGGCACAACAGAACTGGACTTCTCTGCTTTCCCATAGTCGGTACATCTCACGGCGTTCGTTCTCGGCAGAGCCTTTTTCTGAAAAGGCAAACCTCCGGCTCCTTCTCCCATAAGGAAGGGGTAAGCCCTGAAAGGTCTTGCTGCTCTTCACCGTCCCCGTGCAGCCTATCCACAGGCACAACAGCACTGGGCATCTGTGCTTTCCCAGAGACTCAGCATCTCACGGTGCTCGTTCTCAGCAGAGCCTATTTCCGAAAAAGCAAACGTCTGGCTCTTTCTCCCACAAGGAAGGGGCCAGCCCTGAAACATCTTGCTGGTCTTCACCGTCCCCGTGCAGCCTATCCACAGGCACAACAGCACTGGGCTTCTCTGCTTTCTCACAGTCGGTACATCTCACGGCGCTCGTTCTCGGCAGAGCCTTTTTCCAAAAAGCAAACGTCCCCTCTTTCTTCCATAAGGAAGGAGCCAGCCCTGAAACCTCTTGCTGCTCTTCACCGTCCCCGTGCAGCCTATCCACAGGCACAACAGCACTGGGCATCTGTGCTTTCCCAGAGACTCAGCATCTCACGGTGCTTGTTCTCGGCAGATCCTATTTCCGAAAAAGCAAACGTGCGGCTCTTTCTCCCACAAGGAAGGGGCCAGCCCTGAAAGCTCTTGCTGGTCTTCAACGTCCCCGTGCAGCCTATCCACAGGCACAACAGCACTGGGCTTCTCTGCTTTCTCACAGCCGGTACATCTCACGACGTTCGTTCTCAGCAGAGCCTTTATCTGAAAAGGCAAACGTCCGGGTCCTTCTTCCATAAGGAAGGGGTAAGCCCTGAAAGCTCTTGCTGATCTTCACCGTCCCCGTGCAGCCTATCCACAGGCACAACAGCACTGGGCATCTGTGCTTTCCCATAGTCGGTACATCTCACGGCGTTCGTTCTCGGCAGAGCCTTTTTCCAAAAAGCAAACGTCCGGCTCTTTCTCCCACAAGGAAGGAGCCAGCCCTGAAACCTCTTGCTGGTCTTCAACGTCCCCGTGCAGCCTATCCACAGGCACAACAGCACTGGGCATCTGTGCTTTCCCAGAGACTCAGCATCTCACGGTGCTCGTTCTCGGCAGAGCCTATTTCCCAAAAAGCAAACGTCCGGCTCTATCTCCCACAAGGAAGGGCCCAGCCCTGAAAGCTCTTGCTGCTCTACACCGTCCCCGTGCACCCTATCCACAGGCACAACAGCACTGGGCTTCTCTGCTTTCTCACAGTCGATACATCTCACGGCGTTCGTTCTCGGCAGAGCCTTTTTCTGAAAAGACAAACGTCCGGCTCCTTCTTCCATAAGGAAGTGGTAAGCCCTGAAAGCTCTTGCTGGTCTTCACCGTTCCCGTGCACCCTATCCACAGGCACAACAACACTGGGCTTCCCTGCTTTTCCACAGACCATACATCTCAAGGCAGTCATTCTCTTCAGAACCTCTTTTTGTAAAGGCAAACGTCCGGCTCCTTCTTCCATTTGGAAGGGGCGACCCCTGAAAGCTCTTGCTGGTCTTCACCGTTCCTGTGCACCCTATCCACAGGCACAACAGCACTGGGCATCTGTGCTTTCCCAGACACTCAGCATCTCACGGTGATCGTTCTCGGGAGAGCCTATTTGCGAAAAAGCAAACGTGCGGCTCTTTCTCCCACAAGGAAGGGGCCAGCCCTGAAAGCTCTTGCTGGTCTTCACCGTTCCCGTGCACCCTATCCACAGGCACAACAGAACTGGACTTCTCTGCTTTCCAATAGTCGGTACATCTCACGGCGCTCGTTCTCAGCAGAGCCTTTTTCTGAAAAGGCAAACGTCCGGCTCCTTCTTCCATAAGAAAAGGGCGACCCCTGAAAGCTCTTGCTGGTCTTCACCGTTCCCGTGCACCCTTTCCACAGGCACAACAGCACTGGGCTTCTCTGCTTTCCCATAGTCGGTACATCTCACGGCGCTCGTTCTCGGCAGAGCCTTTTTCCAAAAAGCAAACGTCCGGCTCTTTCTCCCACAAGGAAGGAGCCAGCCCTGAAACCTCTTGCTGGTCTTCAACGTCCCCGTGCAGCCTATCCACAGGCACAACAGCACAGGGCATCTGAGCTTTCCCAGAGACTCAGCATCTCACGGTGCTCATTCTCGGCAGAGCCTATTTCCGAAAAGGCAAACGTCCGGCTCTTTCTCCCACAAGGAAGGGGCCAGCCCTGAAAGCTCTTGCTGGTCTTCACCATCCCCGTGCAGCCTATCCACAGGCACAACAGCACTGGGCATCTGTGCTTTCCCAGAGACTCAGCATCTCACGGTGCTTGTTCTCGGCAGAGCCTCTTTCCCAAAAATCAAACGTCCGGCTCTTTCTCCCACAAGGAAGAGGCCAGCCCTGAAAGCTCTTGCTGGTCTTTACCATCCCCGTGCAGCGTATCCACAGGCACAACAGCACTGGGCTTCTGTGCTTTCTCACAGTCGGTACATCTCACGGTGCTCGTTCTCAGCAGAGCCTTTTTCTGAAACGACAAACGTCCGGCTCCTTCTTCCATAAGGAAGGGGTAAGCCCTGAAAGCTCTTGCTGGTCTTCACCGTTCCCGTGCACCCTATCCACAGGCACAACAGAACTGGACTTCTCGGCTTTCCCATAGTCGGTACATCTCACAGCGCTGGTTCTCGGCAGAGCCTCTTTCCGAAAAGGGCAACGTCCGGCTCTTTCTCCCACAAGGAAGGGGCCAGCCCTGAAAACTCTTGCTGCTCTACACCGTCCCCGTGCACCCTATCCACAGGCACAACAGCACTGGGCTTCTCTGCTTTCTGACAGTCGGTACATCTCACGGCGTTCGTTCTCGGCAGAGCCTTTTTCTGAAAAGGCAAACGTCCGGCTCCTTCTTCCATAAGAAAAGGGCGACCCCTGAAAGCTCTTGCTGGTCTTCACCGTCCCCGTGCAGCCTATCCACAGGCACAACAGCACTGGGCATCTGTGCTTTCCCAGAGACTCAGCATCTCACGGTGCTTGTTCTCGGCAGAGCCTCTTTCCGAAAAAGCAAACGTCCGGCTCTTTCTCCCACAAGGAAGGGGCACCCCTGAAAGCTCTTTCTGTTCTTTACCATCCCCGTGCAGCCTATCCACAGGCACAACAGCACTGGGCTTCTCTGCTTTCTCACAGTCGGTATATCTCACGGCGCTCGTTCTCGGCAGAGCCTTTTTCCAAAAAGCAAACGTCCCCTCTTTCTCCCATAAGGAAGGAGCCAGCCCTGAAACCTCTTGCTGCTCTTCACCGTCCCCGTGCAGCCTATCCACAGGCACAACAGCACTGGGCATCTGTGCTTTCCCAGAGACTCAGCATCTCACGGTGATCGTTCTCGGCAGAGCCTATTTCCGAAAAAGCAAACGTATGGCTCTTTCTCCCACAAGGAAGGGGCCAGACCTGAAAGCTCTTGCTGGTCTTCACCATCCCCGTGCAGCCTATCCACAGGCACAACAGAACTGGACTTCTCTGCTTTCCCAGAGACTCAGCATCTCACGGTGCTTGTTCTCGGCAGAGCCTCTTTCCGAAAATCAAAAGTCCGGCTCTTTCTCCCACAAGGAAGGGGCCAGCCCTGAAAGCTCTTGCTAGTCTTCACAGTCCCCGTGCAGCCTATCCACAGGCACAACAGCACTGGGCTTCTCTGCTTTCTCACAGTCGGTACATCTCACAGTGCTCGTTCTCAGCAGAGCCTTTTTCTGAAAAGGCAAACGTCCGGCTCCTTCTTCCATAAGGAAGGGGCGACCCCTGAAAGCTCTTGCTGGTCTTCACCGTTCCCGTGCACCCTATCCACAGGCACAACAGCACTGGGCATCTGTGCTTTCCCATAGTCGGTACATCTCAAGGCGCTCGATCTCGGCAGAGCCTTATTCCAAAAAGCAAACGTCCGCCTCTTTCTCCCACAAGGAAGGAGCCAGACCTGAAACCTCTTGCTGGTCTTCACAGTCCCCGTGAACCCTATCCACAGGCACAACAGCACTGGGCTTCTCTGCTTTTTCACAGTCGGTACATCTCACGGCGTTCGTTCTCGGCAGAGCCTTTTTCTGAAAAGGCAAACGTCCGGCTCCTTCTTCCATAAGGAAGGGGTAAGACCTGAAAGCTCTTGCTGGTCTTCACCGTTCCCGTGCACCCTATCCACAGGCACAACAGAACTGGACTTCTCGGCTTTCCCATAGTCGGTACATCTCACAGCGCTGGTTCTCGGCAGAGCCTCTTTCCGAAAAGGGCAACGTCCGGCTCTTTCTCCCACAAGGAAGGGGCCAGCCCTCAAAACTCTTGCTGCTCTACACCGTCCCCGTGCACCCTATCCACAGGCACAACAGCACTGGGCTTCTCTGCTTTCTGACAGTCGGTACATCTCACGGCGTTCGTTCTCGGCAGAGCCTTTTTCTGAAAAGGCAAACCTCCGGCTCCTTCTCCCATAAGGAAGGGGCCAGCCCTGAAAGCTCTTGCTGGTCTTCACCGTCCCCGTGCAGCCTATCCACAGGCACAACAGCACTGGGCATCTGTGCTTTCCCAGAGACTCAGCATCTCACGGTGCTTGTTCTCGGCAGAGCCTCTTTCCGAAAAATCAAACGTCCGGCTCTTTCTCCCACAAGGAAGGGGCACCCCTGAAAGCTCTTTCTGTTCTTTACCATCCCCGTGCAGCCTATCCACAGGCACAACAGCACTGGGCTTCTCTGCTTTCTCACAGTCGGTACATCTCACGGCGCTCGTTCTCGGCAGAGCCTTTTTCCAAAAAGCAAACGTCCCCTCTTTCTCCCATAAGGAAGGAGCCAGCCCTGAAACCTCTTGCTGCTCTTCACCGTCCCCGTGCAGCCTATCCACAGGCACAACAGCACTGGGCATCTGTGCTTTCCCAGAGACTCAGCATCTCACGGTGATCGTTCTCGGCAGAGCCTATTTCCGAAAAAGCAAACGTATGGCTCTTTCTCCCACAAGGAAGGGGCCAGACCTGAAAGCTCTTGCTGGTCTTCACCATCCCCGTGCAGCCTATCCACAGGCACAACAGAACTGGACTTCTCTGCTTTCCCAGAGACTCAGCATCTCACGGTGCTTGTTCTCGGCAGAGCCTCTTTCCGAAAATCAAAAGTCCGGCTCTTTCTCCCACAAGGAAGGGGCCAGCCCTGAAAGCTCTTGCTAGTCTTCACAGTCCCCGTGCAGCCTATCCACAGGCACAACAGCACTGGGCTTCTCTGCTTTCTCACAGTCGGTACATCTCACAGTGCTCGTTCTCAGCAGAGCCTTTTTCTGAAAAGGCAAACGTCCGGCTCCTTCTTCCATAAGGAAGGGGCGACCCCTGAAAGCTCTTGCTGGTCTTCACCGTTCCCGTGCACCCTATCCACAGGCACAACAGCACTGGGCATCTGTGCTTTCCCATAGTCGGTACATCTCAAGGCGCTCCATCTCGGCAGAGCCTTATTCCAAAAAGCAAACGTCCGCCTCTTTCTCCCACAAGGAAGGAGCCAGACCTGAAACCTCTTGCTGGTCTTCACAGTCCCCGTGAACCCTATCCACAGGCACAACAGCACTGGGCTTCTCTGCTTTTTCACAGTCGGTACATCTCACGGCGTTCGTTCTCGGCAGAGCCTTTTTCTGAAAAGGCAAACGTCCGGCTCCTTCTTCCATAAGGAAGGGGTAAGACCTGAAAGCTCTTGCTGGTCTTCACCGTCCCCGTGCAGCCTATCTACAGGCACAACAGCACTGGGCATCTGTGCTTTCCCAGAGACTCAGCATCTCACGGTGCTTCTTCTCGGCAGAGCCTCTCTCCGAAAAATCAAACGTCCGGCTCTTTCTCCCACAAGGAAGGGGCCAGCCCTGAAAGCTCTTGCTGGTCTTCACAGTCCCCGTGCAGCCTATCCACAGGCACTACAGCACTGGGCTTCTCTGCTTTCTCACAGTCGGTACATCTCACGGTGCTCGTTCTCAGCAGAGCCTTTTTCTAAAAAGGCAAACGTCCGGCTCCTTCTTCCATAAGGAAGGGGCGACCCCTGAAAGCTCTTGCTGGTCTTCACCGTTCCCGTGCACCCTATCCACAGGCACAACAGCACTGGGCATCTGTGCTTTCCCAGAGACTCAGCATCTCACGGTGCTCGTTCTCGGCAGATCCTATTTCCAAAAAAGCAAACGTCCGGCTCTTTCTCCCACAAGGAAGGGGCCAGCCCTGAAAGCTCTTGCTGGTCTTCAACGTCCCCGTGCAGCCTATCCACAGGCACAACAGCACTGGGCTTCTCTGCTTTCTCACAGCCGGTACATCTCACGGCGTTCGTTCTCAGCAGAGCCTTTTTCTGACAAGTCAAACGTCCGGGTCCTTCTTCCATAAGGAAGGGGTAAGCCCTGAAAGCTCTTGCTGCTCTTCACCATCCCCGTGCAGCCTATCCACAGGCACAACAGCACTGGGCATCTGTGCTTTCCCAGAGACTCAGCATCTCACGGTGCTCGTTCTCGGCGGAGCCTATTTCCGAAAAAGCAAACGTCCGGCTCCTTCTTCCATAAGGAAGGGGTGACCCCTGAAAGCTCTTGCTGGTCTTCACCGTTCCCGTGCACCCTATCCACAGGCACAACAGCACTGGGCATCTGTGCTTTCCCAGAGACTCAGCATCTCACGGTGCTCGTTCTCGGCATATCCTCTTTCTGAAAAAGCAAACGTCCAGCTCTTTCTCCCACAAGGAAGGGGCCAGCCCTGAAAGCTCTTGCTGCTCTACACCGTCCCCGTGCACCCTATCCACAGGCACAACAGCACTGGGCTTCTCTGCTTTCTCACAGTCGGTACATCTCACGGTGCTCGTTCTCGGCAGAGCCTTTTTCTGAAAAGGCAAACGTCCGGCTCCTTCTTCCATAAGGAAGTGGCGACCCCTGAAAGCTCTTGCTGGTCTTCACCGTTCCCGTGCACCCTATCCACAGGCACAACAGCACTGGGCATCTGTGCTTTCCCATAGTCGGTACATCTCACGGCGCTCGTTCTCAGCAGAGCCTTTTTCCAAAAAGCAAACGTCCGTCTCTTTCTCCCACAAGGAAGGAGCCAGGCCTGAAAGCTCTTGCTGGTCTTTACCATCCCCGTGCAGCCTATCCACAGGCACAACAGCACTGGGCATCTGTGCTTTCCCAGAGACTCAGCATCTCACGGTGCTTGTTCTCGGCAGAGCCTCTTTCCCAAAAATCAAACGTCCGGCTCTTTCTCCCACAAGGAAGGGGCCAGCCCTGAAAGCTCTTGCTGGTCTTTACCATCCCCGTGCAGCGTATCCACAGGCACAACAGCACTGGGCTTCTGTGCTTTCTCACAGTCGGTACATCTCACGGTGCTCGTTCTCAGCAGAGCCTTTTTCTGAAACGACAAACGTCCGGCTCCTTCTTCCATAAGGAAGGGGTAAGCCCTGAAAGCTCTTGCTGCTCTTCACCGTTCCCGTGCACCCTATCCACAGGCACAACAGAACTGGACTTCTCGGCTTTCCCATAGTCGGTACATCTCACAGCGCTGGTTCTCGGCAGAGCCTCTTTCCGAAAAGGGCAACGTCCGGCTCTTTCTCCCACAAGGAAGGGGCCAGCCCTGAAAACTCTTGCTGCTCTACACCGTCCCCGTGCACCCTATCCACAGGCACAACAGCACTGGGCTTCTCTGCTTTCTGACAGTCGGTACATCTCACGGCGTTCGTTCTCGGCAGAGCCTTATTCTGAAAAGGCAAACCTCCGGCTCCTTCTCCCATAAGGAAGGGGCCAGCCCTGAAAGCTCTTGCTGGTCTTCACCGTCCCCGTGCAGCCTATCCACAGGCACAACAGCACTGGGCATCTGTGCTTTCCCAGAGACTCAGCATCTCACGGTGCTTGTTCTCGGCAGAGCCTCTTTCCGAAAAAGCAAACGTCCGGCTCTTTCTCCCACAAGGAAGGGGCACCCCTGAAAGCTCTTTCTGTTCTTTACCATCCCCGTGCAGCCTATCCACAGGCACAACAGCACTGGGCTTCTCTGCTTTCTCACAGTCGGTACATCTCACGGCGCTCGTTCTCGGCAGAGCCTTTTTCCAAAAAGCAAACGTCCCCTCTTTCTCCCATAAGGAAGGAGCCAGCCCTGAAACCTCTTGCTGCTCTTCACCGTCCCCGTGCAGCCTATCCACAGGCACAACAGCACTGGGCATCTGTGCTTTCCCAGAGACTCAGCATCTCACGGTGATCGTTCTCGGCAGAGCCTATTTCCGAAAAAGCAAACGTATGGCTCTTTCTCCCACAAGGAAGGGGCCAGACCTGAAAGCTCTTGCTGGTCTTCACCATCCCCGTGCAGCCTATCCACAGGCACAACAGAACTGGACTTCTCTGCTTTCCCAGAGACTCAGCATCTCACGGTGCTTGTTCTCGGCAGAGCCTCTTTCCGAAAATCAAAAGTCCGGCTCTTTCTCCCACAAGGAAGGGGCCAGCCCTGAAAGCTCTTGCTAGTCTTCACAGTCCCCGTGCAGCCTATCCACAGGCACAACAGCACTGGGCTTCTCTGCTTTCTCACAGTCGGTACATCTCACAGTGCTCGTTCTCAGCAGAGCCTTTTTCTGAAAAGGCAAACGTCCGGCTCCTTCTTCCATAAGGAAGGGGCGACCCCTGAAAGCTCTTGCTGGTCTTCACCGTTCCCGTGCACCCTATCCACAGGCACAACAGCACTGGGCATCTGTGCTTTCCCATAGTCGGTACATCTCAAGGCGCTCGATCTCGGCAGACCCTTATTCCAAAAAGCAAACGTCCGCCTCTTTCTCCCACAAGGAAGGAGCCAGACCTGAAACCTCTTGCTGGTCTTCACAGTCCCCGTGCACCCTATCCACAGGCACAACAGCACTGGGCTTCTCTGCTTTTTCACAGTCGGTACATCTCACGGCGTTCGTTCTCGGCAGAGCCTTTTTCTGAAAAGGCAAACGTCCGGCTCCTTCTTCCATAAGGAAGGGGTAAGACCTGAAAGCTCTTGCTGGTCTTCACAGTCCCCGTGCAGCCTATCCACAGGCACAACAGCACTGGGCATCTGTGCTTTCCCAGAGACTCAGCATCTCACGGTGCTCGTTCTCGGCAGAGCCTATTTCCGAAAAAGCAAACGTCCGGCTCTTTCTCCCACAAGGAAGGGGCCAGCCCTGAAAGCTCTTGCTGGTCTTCACCATCCCCGTGCAGCCTATCCACAGGCACAACAGCACTGGGCTTCTCTGCTTTCTCACAGTCGGTACATCTCACGGTGCTCGTTCTCAGCAGAGACTTTTTCTGAAAAGACAATCGTCCGGCTCTTTCTCCCACAAGGAAGGGGCCAGCCCTGAAAGCTCTTGCTGGTCTTCACAGTCCCCGTGCAGCCTATCCACAGGCACTACAGCAATGGGCTTCTCTGCTTTCTCACAGTCGGTACATCTCACGGTGCTCGTTCTCAGCAGAGCCTTTTTCAAAAAAGGCAAACGTCCGGCTCCTTCTTCCATAAGGAAGGGGCGACCCCTGAAAGCTCTTGCTGGTCTTCACCGTTCCCGTGCACCCTATCCACAGGCACAACAGCACTGGGCATCTGTGCTTTCCCATAGTCGGTACATCTCACAGCGCTCGTTCTCGGCAGATCCTTATTCCAAAAAGAAAACGTCCACCTCTTTCTCCCACAAGGAAGGAGCCAGCCCTGAATGCTCTTGCTGGTCTTCAACGTCCCCGTGCAGCCTATCCACAGGCACAACAGCACTGGGCTTCTCTGCTTTCTCACAGCCGGTACATCTCACGGCGTTCGTTCTCAGCAGAGCCTTTTTCTGAAAAGGCAAACGTCCGGGTCCTTCTTCCATAAGGAAGGGGTAAGCCCTGAAAGCTCTTGCTGCTCTTCACCGTCCCCGTGCAGCCTATCCACAGGCACAACAGCACTGGGCATCTGTGCTTTCCCAGAGACTCAGCATCTCACGGTGCTCGTTCTCGGCGGAGCCTATTTCCGAAAAAGCAAACGTCCGGCTCCTTCTTCCATAAGGAAGGGGTGACCCCTGAAAGCTCTTGCTGGTCTTCACCGTTCCCGTGCACCCTATCCACAGGCACAACAGCACTGGGCATCTGTGCTTTCCCAGAGACTCAGCATCTCACGGTGCTCGTTCTCGGCATATCCTCTTTCTGAAAAAGCAAACGTCCAGCTCTTTCTCCCACAAGGAAGGGGCCAGCCCTGAAAGCTCTTGCTGCTCTACACCGTCCCCGTGCAGCCTATCCACAGGCACAACAGCACTGGGCTTCTCTGCTTTCTCACAGTCGGTACATCTCACGGTGCTCGTTCTCGGCAGAGCCTTTTTCTGAAAAGGCAAACGTCCGGCTCCTTCTTCCATAAGGAAGGGGCGACCCCTGAAAGCTCTTGCTGGTCTTCACCGTTCCCGTGCACCCTATCCACAGGCACAACAGCACTGGGCATCTGTGCTTTCCCATAGTCGGTACATCTCACGGCGCTCGTTCTCAGCAGAGCCTTTTTCCAAAAAGCAAACGTCCGTCTCTTTCTCCCACAAGGAAGGAGCCAGGCCTGAAAGCTCTTGCTGGTCTTTACCATCCCCGTGCAGCCTATCCACAGGCACAACAACACTGGGCTTTTCTGCTTTCTCACAGTCGGTACATCTCACAGTGCTCGTTCTCAGCAGAGCCTTTTTCTGAAAAGGCAAACGTCCGGCTCCTTCTTCCATAAGGAAGGGGCGACCCCTGAAAGCTCTTGCTGGTCTTCACCGTTCCCGTGCAGCCTACCCACAGGCACAACAGAACTGGAGTTCTCTGCTTTCCCATAGTCGGTACATCTCACGGCGCTGGTTCTCGGCAGAGACTCTTTCCAAAAAGGGAAACGTCCGGCTCTTTCTCCCACAAGGAAGGGGCCAGACCTAAAAGCTCTTGCTGGTCTTCACAGTCCCCGTGCAGCCTATCAACAGGAACAACAGCACTGGGCTTCTCTGCTTTCTCACAGCCGGTACATCTCACGGTGCTCGATCTCAGCAGAGCCTTTTTCTGAAAAGGCAAACGTCCGGCTCCTTCTTCCATAAGGAAGTGGTAAGCCTTGAAAGCTCTTGCTGGTCTTCACCGTTCCCGTGCACCCTATCCACAGGCACAACAGAACTGGACTTCTCGGCTTTCCCATAGTCGGTACATCTCACGGCGCTGGTTCTCGGCAGAGACTCTTTCCAAAAAGGGAAACGTCCGGCTCTTTCTCCGACAAGTAAGGGGCCAGCCCTGAAAGCTCTTGCTGGTCTTCACCATCCCCGTGCAGCCTATCCACAGGCACAACAGCACTGGGCTTCTCTGCTTTCTCACAGCCGGTACATCTCACGGCGTTCGTTCTCAGCAGAGACTTTTTCTGAAAAGGCAAACGTCCGGCTCCTTCTTCCATAAGGAAGGGGTAAGCCCTGAAAGCTCTTGCTGCTCTTCACCGTCCCCGTGCACCCTATCCACAGGCACAACAGCACTGGACTTCTCTGCTTTCCCAGAGACTCAGCATCTCACGGTGCTCGTTCTCGGCAGAGCCTATTTCCGAAAAAGCAAACGTCCGGGTCCTTCTTCCATAAGGAAGGGGCCAGCCCTGAAAGCTCTTGCTGGTCTTCACCATTCCCGTGCACCCTATCCACAGGCACAACAACACTGGGCTTCTCTGCTTTTCCACAGACCATACATCTCAAGGCAGTCATTCTCTTCAGAACCTCTTTCCGTAAAGGCAAATGTCCGGCTCCTTCTCCCACAAGGAAGGGGCCAGCCCTGAAAGCTCTTGCTGCTCTACACCGTTCCCGTGCACCCTATCCACAGGCACAACAGCACTGGGCATCTGTGCTTTCCCAGAGACTCAGCATCTCACGGTGCTTGTTCTCGGCAGAGCCTCTTTCCGAAAAATAAAACGTCCGGCTCTTTCTCCCACAAGGAAGGGGCCAGCCCTGAAAGCTCTTGCTGGTCTTCACAGTCCCCGTGCAGCCTATCCACAGGCACAACAGCAATGGGCTTCCCTGCTTTCTCACAGTCGGTACATCTCACGGCGTTCGTTCTAGGCAGAGCCTTTTTCTGAAAAGGCAAACGTCCGGCTCCTTCTTCCATAAGGAAGTGATAAGCCCTGAAAGATCTTGCTGCTCTTCACCGTTCCCGTGCACCCTATCCACAGGCACAACAGCACTGGACTTCTCTGCTTTCCCATAGTCGGTACATCTCACGGCGCTGGTTCTCGGCAGAGCCTTTTTCTGAAAAGGCAAACGTCCGGGTCCTTCTTCCATAAGGAAGGGGCCAGCCCTGAATGCTCTTGCTGGTCTTCACCGTTCCCGTGCACCCTATCCACAGGCACAACAACACTGGGCTTCTCTGCTTTTCCACAGACCATACATCTCAAGGCAGTCATTCTCTTCAGAACCTCTTTCCGTAAAGGCAAACGTCCGGCTCCTTCTCCAACAAGGAAGGGGCCAGCCCTGAAAGCTCTTGCTGGTCTTCAACGTCCCCGTGCAGCCTATCCACAGGCACAACAGCACTGGGCTTCTCTGCTTTCTCACAGCCGGTACATCTCACGGCGTTCGTTCTCAGCAGAGCCTTTTTCTGAAAAGGCAAACGTCCGGGTCCTTCTTCCATAAGGAAGGGGTAAGCCCTGAAAGCTCTTGCTGATCTTCACCGTCCCCGTGCAGCCTATCCACAGGCACAACAGCACTGGGCATCTGTGCTTTCCCAGAGACTCAGCATCTCACGGTGATCGTTCTCGGCAGAGCCTCTTTCCGAAAAAGCAAACGTGCGGCTCTTTCTCCCACAAGGAAGGGACCAGCCCTGAAAGCTCTTGCTGGTCTTCACAGTCCCCGTGCAGCCTATCCACAGGCACAACAGCACTGGGCTTCTCTGCTTTCTCACAGTCGGTACATCTCACGGCGCTCGTTCTCGGCAGAGCCTTTTTCCAAAAAGCAAACGTCCGGCTCTTTCTCCCACAAGGAAGGGGCCAGCCCTGAAAGCTCTTGCTGGTCTTCAACGTCCCCGTGCAGCCTATCCACAGGCACAACAGCACTGGGCATCTGTGCTTTCCCAGAGACTCAGCATCTCACGGTGCTCGTTCTCGGCAGAGCCTATTTCCTAAAAAGCAAACGTCCGGCTCTTTCTCCCACAAGGAAGGGGCCAGCCCTGAAAGCTCTTGCTGGTCTTCACAGTCCCCGTGCAGCCTATCCACAGGCACAACAGCACTGGGCTTCTCTGCTTTCTCACAGTCGGTACATCTCACGGTGCTCGTTCTCAGCAGAGCCTTTTTCTGAAAAGACAAACGTCCGGCTCCTTCTTCCATAAGGAAGGGGTAAGCCCTGAAAGCTCTTCCTGGTCTTCACCGTTCCCGTGCACCCTATCCACAGGCACAACAGAACTGGACTTCTCTGCTTTCCCATAGTCGGTACATCTCACGGCGCTGGTTCTCGGCAGAGCCTCTTTCCGAAAAGGGAAACATCCGGCTCTTTCTCCCACAAGGAAGGGGCCAGCCCTGAAAGCTCTTGCTGCTCTTCACCGTCCCCGTGCACCCTATCCACAGGCACAACAGCACTGGGCTTCTCTGCTTTCTCACAGTCGATACATCTCACGGCGTTCGTTCTCGGCAGAGCCTTTTTCTGAAAAGGCAAACGTCCGGGTCCTTCTTCCATAAGGAAGTGGTAAGCCCGGAAAGCTCTTGCTGGTCTTCACCGTTCCCGTGCACCCTATCCACAGGCACAGCAGCACTGGGCTTCTCTGCTTTCCCATAGTCGGTACATCTCACGGCGCTCGTTCTCGGCAGAGCCTTTTTCCAAAAAGCAAACGTCCGGCTCTTTCTCCCACAAGGAAGGAGCCAGCCCTGAAACCTCTTGCTGGTCTTCAACGTCCCCGTGCAGCCTATCCACAGGCACAACAGCACTGGGCATCTGAGCTTTCCCAGAGACTCAGCATCTCACGGTGCTCGTTCTCGGCAGAGCCTATTTCCGAAAAGGCAAACGTCCGGCTCTTTCTCCCACAAGGAAGGGGCCAGCCCTGAAAGCTCTTGCTGTTCTTCACCATCCCCGTGCAGCCTATCCACAGGCACAACAGCACTGGGCATCTGTGCTTTCCCAGAGACTCAGCATCTCACGGTGCTTGTTCTCGGCAGAGCCTCTTTCCCAAAAATCAAACGTGCGGCTCTTTCTCCCACAAGGAAGGGGCCAGCCCTGAAAGCTCTTGCTGTTCTTCACCATCCCCGTGCAGCGTATCCACAGGCACAACAGCACTGGGCTTCTGTGCTTTCTCACAGTCGGTACATCTCACGGTGCTCGTTCTCAGCAGAGCCTTTTTCTGAAACGACAAACGTCCGGCTCCTTCTTCCATAAGGAAGGGGTAAGCCCTGAAAGCTCTTGCTGCTCTTCACCGTTCCCGTGCACCCTATCCACAGGCACAACAGAACTGGAGTTCTCTGCTTTCCCATAGTCGGTACATCTCACAGCGCTGGTTCTCGGCAGAGCCTCTTTCCGAAGAGGGCAACGTCCGGCTCTTTCTCCCACAAGGAAGGGGCCAGCCCTGAAAACTCTTGCTGCTCTACACCGTCCCCGTGCACCCTATCCACAGGCACAACAGCACTGGGCTTCTCTGCTTTCTGACAGTCGGTACATCTCACGGCGTTCGTTCTCGGCAGAGCCCTTTTCTGAAAAGGCAAACCTCCGGCTCCTTCTCCCATAAGGAAGGGGCCAGCCCTGAAAGCTCTTGCTGGTCTTCACCGTCCCCGTGCAGCCTATCCACAGGCACAACAGCACTGGGCATCTTTGCTTTCCCAGAGACTCAGCATCTCACGGTGCTTGTTCTCGGCAGAGCCTCTTTCCGAAAAAGAAACGTCCGGCTCTTTCTCCCACAAGGAAGGGGCACCCCTGAAAGCTCTTTCTGTTCTTTACCATCCCCGTGCAGCCTATCCACAGGCACAACAGCACTGGGCTTCTCTGCTTTCTCACAGTCGGTACATCTCACGGCGCTCGTTCTCGGCAGAGCCTTTTTCCAAAAAGCAAACGTCCCCTCTTTCTCCCATAAGGAAGGAGCCAGCCCTGAAACCTCTTGCTGCTCTTCACCGTCCCCGTGCAGCCTATCCACAGGCACAACAGCACTGGGCTTCTCTGCTTTTTCACAGTCGGTACATCTCACGGCGTTCGTTCTCAGCAGAGCCTTTTTCTGAAAAGGCAAACGTCCGTCTCCTTCTTCCATAAGGAAGGGGTAAGACCTGAAAGCTCTTGCTGGTCTTCACAGTCCCCGTGCAGCCTATCCACAGGCACAACAGCACTGGGCATCTGTGCTTTCCCAGAGACTCAGCATCTCACGGTGCTCGTTCTCGGCAGAGCCTATTTCCGAAAAAGCAAACGTCCGGCTCTTTCTCCCACAAGGAAGGGGCCAGCCCTGAAAGCTCTTGCTGGTCTTCACCATCCCCGTGCAGCCTATCCACAGGCACAACAGCACTGGGCTTCTCTGCTTTCTCACAGTCGGTACATCTCACGGTGCTTGTTCTCAGCAGAGACTTTTTCTGAAAAGACAAACGTCCGGCTCTTTCTCCCACAAGGAAGGGGCCAGCCCTGAAAGCTCTTGCTGGTCTTCACCGTCCCCGTGCAGCCTATCTACAGGCACAACAGCACTGGGCATCTGTGCTTTCCCAGAGACTCAGCATCTCACGGTGCTTGTTCTCGGCAGAGCCTCTCTCCGAAAAATTAAACGTCCGGCTCTTTCTCCCACAAGGAAGGGGCCAGCCCTGAAAGCTCTTGCTGGTCTTCACAGTCCCCGTGCAGCCTATCCACAGGCACTACAGCACTGGGCTTCTCTGCTTTCTCACAGTCGGTACATCTCACGGTGCTCGTTCTCAGCAGAGCCTTTTTCTAAATAGGCAAACGTCCGGCTCCTTCTTCCATAAGGAAGGGGCGACCCCAGAAAGCTCTTGCTGCCCTTCACCGTTCCCGTGCACCCTATCCACAGGCACAACAACACTGGGCTTCTCTGCTTTTCCACAGACCATACATCTCAAGGCAGTCATTCTCTTCAGAACCTCTTTCCGTAAAGGCAAATGTCCGGCTCATTCTCCCACAAGGAAGGAGCCAGCCCTGAAAGCTCTTGCTGGTCTTCAACGTCCCCGTGCAGCCTATCCACAGGCACAACAGCACTGGGCTTCTCTGCTTTCTCACAGCCGGTACATCTCACGGCGTTCGTTCTCAGCAGAGCCTTTTTCTGAAAAGGCAAACGTCCGGGTCCTTCTTCCATAAGGAAGGGGTAAGCCCTGAAAGCTCTTGCTGCTCTTCACCGTCCCCGTGCAGCCTATCCACAGGCACAACAGCACTGGGCATCTGTGCTTTCCCAGAGACTCAGCATCTCACGGTGCTCGTTCTCGGCGGAGCCTATTTCCGAAAAAGCAAACGTCCGGCTCCTTCTTCCATAAGGAAGGGGTGACCCCTGAAAGCTCTTGCTGGTCTTCACCGTTCCCGTGCACCCTATCCACAGGCACAACAGCACTGGGCATCTGTGCTTTCCCAGAGACTCAGCATCTCACGGTGCTCGTTCTCGGCATATCCTCTTTCTGAAAAAGCAAACGTCCAGCTCTTTCTCCCACAAGGAAGGGGCCAGCCCTGAAAGCTCTTGCTGGTCTTCACAGTACCCGTGCAGCCTATCCACAGTCACAACAGCACTGGGCTTCTCTGCTTTCTCACAGTCGGTACATCAAACGGCGTTCGTTCTCGGCAGAGCCTTTTTCTGAAAAGGCAAACGTCCGGCTCCTTCTTCCATAAGGAAGTGGTAAGCCCTGAAAGCTCTTGCTGGTCTTCAACGTCCCCGTGCAGCCTATCCACAGGCACAACAGAACTGGACTTCTCTGCTTTCCCATAGTCGGTACATCTCACGGCGCTGGTTCTCAGCAGAGCCTTTTTCTGAAAAGGCAAACGTCTGGCTCCTTTTTCCATAAGGAAGGGGTAAGCCCTGAAAGCTCTTGCTGGTCTTCACCGTTCCCGTGCACCCTATCCACAGGCACAACAGAACTGGACTTCTCTGCTTTCCCATAGTCGATACATCTCACGGCGCTGGTTCTCAGCAGAGCCTTTTTCTGAAAAGGCAAACGTCCGGCTCCTTCTTCCATAAGGAAAGGGCGACCCCTGAAAGCTCTTGCTGGTCTTCACCGTTCCCGTGCACCCTATCCACAGGCACGACAGCACTGGGCTTCTCTGCTTTCCCATAGTCGGTACATATCACGGCGCTCGTTCTCGGCAGAGACTTTTTCCAAAAGCAAACGTCCGGCTCTTTCTCCCACAAGGAAGGAGCCAGCCCTGAAACCTCTTGCTGGTCTTCAACGTCCCCGTGCAGCCTATCCACAGGCACAACAGCACTGGGCATCTGTGCTTTCCCAGAGACTCAGCATCTCACGGTGCTTGTTCTCGGCAGAGCCTATTTCCGAAAAGGCAAAAGTCCGGCTCTTTCTTCCACAAGCAAGGGGCCAGCCCTGAAAGCTCTTGCTGGTCTTCACCATCCCCGTGCACCCTATCCACAGGCACAACAGCACTGGGCATCTGTGCTTTCCCAGAGACTCAGCATCTCACGGTGCTTGTTCTCGGCAGAGCCTCTTTCCGAAAAATCAAACGTCCGGCTCTTTCTCCCACAAGGAAGGGGCCAGCCCTGAAAGCTCTTGCTGGTCTTCACAGTCCCCGTGCAGCCTATCCACAGGCACAACAGCACTGGGCTTCTCTGCTTTCTCACAGTCGGTACATCTCACGGTGCTCGTTCTCGGCAGAGCCTTTTTCTGAAAAGGCAAACGTCCGGCTCCTTCTTCCATAAGGAAGGGGCGACCCCTGAAAGCTCTTGCTGGTCTTCACCGTTCCCGTGCACCCTATCCACAGGCACAACAGCACTGGGCATCTGTGCTTTCCCATAGTCGGTACATCTCACGGCGCTCGTTCTCAGCAGAGCCTTTTTCCAAAAAGCAAACGTCCGTCTCTTTCTCCCACAAGGAAGGAGCCAGGCCTGAAAGCTCTTGCTGGTATTTACCATCCCCGTGCAGCCTATCCACAGGCACAACAACACTGGGCTTTTCTGCTTTCTCACAGTCGGTACATCTCACAGTGCTCGTTCTCAGCAGAGCCTTTTTCTGAAAAGGCAAACGTCCGGCTCCTTCTTCCATAAGGAAGGGGCGACCCCTGAAAGCTCTTGCTGGTCTTCACCGTTCCCGTGCACCCTATCCACAGGCACAACAGAACTGGAGTTCTCTGCTTTCCCATAGTCGGTACATCTCACGGCGCTGGTTCTCGGCAGAGACTCTTTCCAAAAAGGGAAACGTCCGGCTCTTTCTCCCACAAGGAAGGGGCCAGACCTGAAAGCTCTTGCTGGTCTTCACAGTCCCCGTGCAGCCTATCAACAGGAACAACAGCACTGGGCTTCTCTGCTTTCTCACAGCCGGTACATCTCACGGTGCTCGATCTCAGCAGAGCCTTTTTCTGAAAAGGCAAACGTCCGGCTCCTTCTTCCATAAGGAAGTGGTAAGCCTTGAAAGCTCTTGCTGGTCTTCACCGTTCCCGTGCACCCTATCCACAGGCACAACAGAACTGGACTTCTCGGCTTTCCCATAGTCGGTACATCTCACGGCCCTGGTTCTCGGCAGAGACTCTTTCCAAAAAGGGAAACGTCCGGCTCTTTCTCCGACAAGTAAGGGGCCAGCCCTGAAAGCTCTTGCTGGTCTTCACCATCCCCGTGCAGCCTATCCACAGGCACAACAGCACTGGGCTTCTCTGCTTTCTCACAGCCGGTACATATCACGGCGCTCGTTCTCGGCAGAGACTTTTTCCAAAAGCAAACGTCCGGCTCTTTCTCCCACAAGGAAGGAGCCAGCCCTGAAACCTCTTGCTGGTCTTCAACGTCCCCGTGCAGCCTATCCACAGGCACAACAGCACTGGGCATCTGTGCTTTCCCAGAGACTCAGCATCTCACGGTGCTTGTTCTCGGCAGAGCCTATTTCCGAAAAGGCAAAAGTCCGGCTCTTTCTTCCACAAGCAAGGGGCCAGCCCTGAAAGCTCTTGCTGGTCTTCACCATCCCCGTGCACCCTATCCACAGGCACAACAGCACTGGGCATCTGTGCTTTCCCAGAGACTCAGCATCTCACGGTGCTTGTTCTCGGCAGAGCCTCTTTCCGAAAAATCAAACGTCCGGCTCTTTCTCCCACAAGGAAGGGGCCAGCCCTGAAAGCTCTTGCTGGTCTTCACAGTCCCCGTGCAGCCTATCCACAGGCACAACAGCACTGGGCTTCTCTGCTTTCTCACAGTCGGTACATCTCACGGTGCTCGTTCTCGGCAGAGCCTTTTTCTGAAAAGGCAAACGTCCGGCTCCTTCTTCCATAAGGAAGGGGCGACCCCTGAAAGCTCTTGCTGGTCTTCACCGTTCCCGTGCACCCTATCCACAGGCACAACAGCACTGGGCATCTGTGCTTTCCCATAGTCGGTACATCTCACGGCGCTCGTTCTCAGCAGAGCCTTTTTCCAAAAAGCAAACGTCCGTCTCTTTCTCCCACAAGGAAGGAGCCAGGCCTGAAAGCTCTTGCTGGTATTTACCATCCCCGTGCAGCCTATCCACAGGCACAACAACACTGGGCTTTTCTGCTTTCTCACAGTCGGTACATCTCACAGTGCTCGTTCTCAGCAGAGCCTTTTTCTGAAAAGGCAAACGTCCGGCTCCTTCTTCCATAAGGAAGGGGCGACCCCTGAAAGCTCTTGCTGGTCTTCACCGTTCCCGTGCACCCTATCCACAGGCACAACAGAACTGGAGTTCTCTGCTTTCCCATAGTCGGTACATCTCACGGCGCTGGTTCTCGGCAGAGACTCTTTCCAAAAAGGGAAACGTCCGGCTCTTTCTCCCACAAGGAAGGGGCCAGACCTGAAAGCTCTTGCTGGTCTTCACAGTCCCCGTGCAGCCTATCAACAGGAACAACAGCACTGGGCTTCTCTGCTTTCTCACAGCCGGTACATCTCACGGTGCTCGATCTCAGCAGAGCCTTTTTCTGAAAAGGCAAACGTCCGGCTCCTTCTTCCATAAGGAAGTGGTAAGCCTTGAAAGCTCTTGCTGGTCTTCACCGTTCCCGTGCACCCTATCCACAGGCACAACAGAACTGGACTTCTCGGCTTTCCCATAGTCGGTACATCTCACGGCCCTGGTTCTCGGCAGAGACTCTTTCCAAAAAGGGAAACGTCCGGCTCTTTCTCCGACAAGTAAGGGGCCAGCCCTGAAAGCTCTTGCTGGTCTTCACCATCCCCGTGCAGCCTATCCACAGGCACAACAGCACTGGGCTTCTCTGCTTTCTCACAGCCGGTACATCTCACGGCGTTCGTTCTCAGCAGAGACTTTTTCTGTAAAGGCAAACGTCCGGCTCCTTCTTCCATAAGGAAGGGGTAAGCCCTGAAAGCTCTTGCTGCTCTTCACCGTCCCCGTGCACCCTATCCACAGGCACAACAGCACTGGGCATCTGTGCTTTCCCAGAGACTCAGCATCTCACGGTGCTCGTTGTCGGCAGAGCCTATTTCCGAAAAAGCAAACGTCCGGCTCTTTCTCCCACAAGGAAGGGGCCAGCCCTGAAAGCTCTTGCTGCTCTACACCGTCCCCGTGCACCCTATCCACAGGCACAACAGAACTGGACTTCTCGGCTTTCCCAGAGACTCAGCATCTCACGGTGCTCGTTCTCGGCAGAGCCTATTTCCGAAAAAGCAAACGTCCGGGTCCTTCTTCCATAAGGAAGGGGCCAGCCCTGAAAGCTCTTGCTGGTCTTCACCATTCCCGTGCACCCTATCCACAGGCACAACAACACTGGGCTTCTCTGCTTTTCCACAGAACATACATCTCAAGGCAGTCATTCTCTTCAGAACATCTTTCCGTAAAGGCAAATGTCCAGCTCCTTCTCCCACAAGGAAGGGGCCAGCCCTGAAAGCTCTTGCTGCTCTACACCGTTCCCGTGCACCCTATCCACAAGCACAACAGCACTGGGCATCTGTGCTTTCCCAGAGACTCAGCATCTCACGGTGCTTGTTCTCGGCGGAGCCTATTTCCGAAAAAGCAAACGTCCGGCTCTTTCTCCCACAAGGAAGGGGCCAGCCCTGAAAGCTCTTGCTGGTCTTCACAGTCCCTGTGCAGCCTATCCACAGGCACAACAGCACTGGGCTTCTCTGCTTTCTCACAGTCGGTGCATCTCACGGCGTTCGTTCTCGGCAGAGCCTTTTTCTGAAAAGGCAAACGTCTGGCTCCTTCTTCCATAAGGAAGGGGCGACCCCTGAAAGCTCTTGCTGCCCTTCACCGTTCCCGTGCACCCTATCCACAGGCACAACAACACTGGGCTTCTCTGCTTTTCCACAGACCATACATCTCAAGGCAGTCATTCTCTTCAGAACCTCTTTCCGTAAAGGCAAATGTCCGGCTCATTCTCCCACAAGGAAGGAGCCAGCCCTGAAAGCTCTTGCTGGTCTTCACCGTTCCCGTGCACCCTATCCACAGGCACAACAGCACTGGGCATCTGTGCTTTCCCAGAGACTCAGCATCTCACGGTGCTCGTTCTCGGCAGATCCTATTTCCGAAAAAGCAAACGTGCGGCTCTTTCTCCCACAAGGAAGGGGCCAGCCCTGAAAGCTCTTGCTGGTCTTCACAGTCCCCGTGCAGCCTATCCACAGGCACAACAGCACTGGGCTTCTCTGCTTTCTCACAGTCGGTACATCTCACGGTGCTCGTTCTCAACAGAGATTTTTTTTGAAAAGACAAACGTCCGGCTCCTTCTTCCATAAGGAAGGGGCGACCCCTGAAAGCTCTTGCTGCTCTTCACCGTTCCCGTGCACCCTATCCACAGGCACAACAGAAATGGACTTCTCTGCTTTCCCATAGTCGGTACATCTCACAGCGCTGGTTCTCGGCAGAGCCTCTTTCCGAAAAGGGAAACGTCCAGCTCTTTCTCCCACAAGGAAGGTGCCAGCCCTGAAAGCTCTTGCTGCTCTACACCGTCCCCGTGCACCCTATCCACAGGCACAACAGCACTGGGCTTCTCTGCTTTCTCACAGTCGGTACATCTCACGGCGCTCGTTCTCGGCAGAGCCTTTTTCTGAAAAGGCAAACGTCTGGCTCCTTCTTCCATAAGGAAGTGGTAAGCCCTGAAATCTCTTGCTGGTCTTCACCGTTCCCGTGCACCCTATCCACAGGCACAACAGAACTGGACTTCTCGGCTTTCCCATAGTCGGTACATCTCACGGCGCTGGTTCTCGGCAGAGACTCTTTCCAAAAAGGGAAACGTCCGGCTCTTTCTCCGACAAGGAAGGGGCCAGCCCTGAAAGCTCTTGCTGCTCTACACCGTCCCCGTGCACCCTATCCACAGGCACAACAACACTGGGCTTCTCTGCTTTTCCACAGACCATACATCTCAAGGCAGTCATTCTCTTCAGAACCTCTTTCCGTAAAGGGAAACGTCCGGCTCCTTCTCCCACAAGGAAGGGTCCAGCCCTGAAAGCTCTTGCTGGTCTTCACCGTTCCCGTGCACCCTATCCACAGGCACAACAGAACTGGGCATCTGTGCTTTCCCAGAGACTCAGCATCTCACGGTGCTCGTTCTCGGCAGATCCTATTTCCGAAAAAGCAAACGTCCGGCTCTTTCTCCCACAAGGAAGGGGCCAGCCCTGAAAGCTCTTGCTGGTCTTCACCATCCCCGTGCAGCCTATCCACAGGCACAACAGCACTGGGCTTCTGTGCTTTCCCAGAGACTCAGCATCTCACGGTGCTCGTTCTCGGCAGAGCCTATTTCCGAAAAAGCAAACGTCCGGCTCTTTCTCCGACAAGGAAGGGGCCAGCCCTGAAAGCTCTTTCTGCTCTACACCGTCCCCGTGCACCCTATCCACAGGCACAACAACACTGGGCTTCTCTGCTTTTCCACAGACCATACATCTCAAGGCAGTCATTCTCTTCAGAACCTCTTTCCGTAAAGGCAAATGTCCGGCTCCTTCTCCCACAAGGAAGGGGCCAGCCCTGAAAGCTCTTGCTGGTCTTCACAGTCCCCGTGCACCCTATCCACAGGCACAACAGCACTGGGCATCTGTGCTTTCCCAGAGACTCAGCATCTCACGGTGCTTGTTCTCGGCAGAGCCTCTTTCCGAAAAATCAAACGTCCGGCTCTTTCTCCCACAAGGAAGGGGCCAGCCCTGAAAGCTCTTGCTGGTCTTCACAGTCCCCGTGCAGCCTATCCACAGGCACAACAGCACTGGGCTTCTCTGCTTTCTCACAGTCGGTACATCTCACGGCGTTCGTTCTAGGCAGAGCCTTTTTCTGAAAAGGCAAACGTCCGGCTCCTTCTTCCATAAGGAAGTGGTAAGCCCTGAAAGCTCTTGCTGCTCTTCACCGTTCCCGTGCACCCTATCCACAGGCACAACAGCACTGGACTTCTCTGCTTTCCCATAGTCGGTACATCTCACGGCGCTGGTTCTCGGCAGAGCCTTTTTCTGAAAAGGCAAACGTCCGGGTCCTTCTTCCATAAGGAAGGGGCCAGCCCTGGACGCTCTTGCTGGTCTTCACCGTTCCCGTGCACCCTATCCACAGGCACAACAACACTGGGCTTCTCTGCTTTTCCACAGACCATACATCTCAAGGCAGTCATTCTCTTCAGAACCTCTTTCCGTAAAGGCAAACGTCCGGCTCCTTCTCCAACAAGGAAGGGGCCAGCCCTGAAAGCTCTTGCTGGTCTTCACCATTCCCGTGCACCCTATCCACAGGCACAACAGCACTGGGCATCTGTGCTTTCCCAGAGACTCAGCATCTCACGGTGCTTGTTCTCGGCAGAGCCTCTTTCCGAAAAAGCAAACGTCCGGCTCTTTCTCCCACAAGGAAGGGGCCAGCCCTGAAAGCTCTTGCTGGTCTTCACAGTCCCTGTGCAGCCTATCCACAGGCACAACAGCACTGGGCTTCTCTGCTTTCTCACAGTCGGTGCATCTCACGGCGTTCGTTCTCGGCAGAGCCTTTTTCTGAAAAGGCAAACTTCTGGCTCCTTCTTCCATAAGGAAGGGGCGACCCCAGAAAGCTCTTGCTGCCCTTCACCGTTCCCGTGCACCCTATCCACAGGCACAACAACACTGGGCTTCTCTGCTTTTCCACAGACCATACATCTCAAGGCAGTCATTCTCTTCAGAACCTCTTTCCGTAAAGGCAAATGTCCGGCTCATTCTCCCACAAGGAAGGAGCCAGCCCTGAAAGCTCTTGCTGGTCTTCACCGTTCCCGTGCACCCTATCCACAGGCACAACAGCACTGGGCATCTGTGCTTTCCCAGAGACTCAGCATCTCACGGTGCTCGTTCTCGGCAGATCCTATTTCCGAAAAAGCAAACGTGCGGCTCTTTCTCCCACAAGGAAGGGGCCAGCCCGGAAAGCTCTTGCTGGTCTTCACAGTCCCCGTGCAGCCTATCCACAGGCACAACAGCACTGGGCTTCTCTGCTTTCTCACAGTCGGTACATCTCACGGTGCTCGTTCTCAGCAGAGACTTTTTCTGAAAAGACAAACGTCCGGCTCCTTCTTCCATAAGGAAGGGGCGACCCCTGAAAGCTCTTGCTGGTCTTCACCGTTCCCGTGCACCATATCCACAGGCACAACAGAAATGGACTTCTCTGCTTTCCCATAGTCGGTACATCTCACGGCGCTGGTTCTCGGCAGAGCCTCTTTCCGAAAAGGGAAACGTCCAGCTCTTTCTCCCACAAGGAAGGGGCCAGCCCTGAAAGCTCTTGCTGGTCTTTACCATCCCCGTGCACCCTATCCACAGGCACAACAGCACTGGGCTTCTCTGCTTTCTCACAGTCGGTACATCTCACGGTGCTCGTTCTCAGCAGAGCCTTTTTCTAAAAAGGCAAACGTCCGGCTCCTTCTTCCATAAGGAAGGGGCGACCCCTGAAAGCTCTTGCTGGTCTTCACCGTTCCCGTGCACCCTATCCACAGGCACAACAGCACTGGGCTTCTCTGCTTTTCCACAGACCATACATCTCAAGGCAGTCATTCTCTTCAGAACCTCTTTCCGTAAAGGCAAACGTCCGGCTCCTTCTCCAACAAGGAAGGGGCCAGCCCTGAAAGCTCTTGCTGGTCTTCACCGTTCCCGTGCACCCTATCCACAGGCACAACAGCACTGGGCATCTGTGCTTTCCCAGAGACTCAGCATCTCACGGTGCTTGTTCTCGGCAGAGCCTCTTTCCGAAAAAGCAAACGTCCGGCTCTTTCTCCCACAAGGAAGGGGCCAGCCCTGAAAGCTCTTGCTGGTCTTCACAGTCCCTGTGCACCCTATCCACAGGCACAACAGCACTGGGCTTCTCTGCTTTCTCACAGTCGGTGCATCTCACGGCGTTCGTTCTCGGCAGAGCCTTTTTCTGAAAAGGCAAACTTCTGGCTCCTTCTTCCATAAGGAAGGGGCGACCCCAGAAAGCTCTTGCTGCCCTTCACCGTTCCCGTGCACCCTATCCACAGGCACAACAACACTGGGCTTCTCTGCTTTTCCACAGACCATACATCTCAAGGCAGTCATTCTCTTCAGAACCTCTTTCCGTAAAGGCAAATGTCCGGCTCATTCTCCCACAAGGAAGGAGCCAGCCCTGAAAGCTCTTGCTGGTCTTCACAGTCCCCGTGCAGCCTATCCACAGGCACAACAGCACTGGGCATCTGTGCTTTCCCAGAGATTCAGCATCTCACGGTGCTCGTTCTCGGCAGAGCCTATTTCCGAAAAAGCAAACGTCCGGGTCCTTCTTCCATAAGGAAGGGGTGACCCCTGAAAGCTCTTGCTGCTCTTCACCGTTCCCGTGCACCCTATCCACAGGCACAACAGCACTGGGCATCTGTGCTTTCCCAGAGACTCAGCATCTCACGGTGCTCGTTCTCGGCAGATCCTATTTCCGAAAAAGCAAACGTCCGGCTCTTTCTCCCACAAGGAAGGGGCCAGCCCTGAAAGCTGTTGCTGGTCTTCAACGTCCCCGTGCAGCCTATCCACAGGCACAACAGCACTGGGCTTCTGTGCTTTCCCAGAGACTCAGCATCTCACGGTGCTCGTTCTCGGCAGAGCCTATTTCCCAAAAAGCAAACGTCCGGATCCTTCTTCCATAAGGAAGGGGCCAGCCCTGAAAGCTCTTGCTGGTCTTCACCGTTCCCGTGCAGCCTATCCACAGGCACAACAGCACTGGGCTTCTCTGCTTTTCCACAGACCATACATCTCAAGGCAGTCATTCTCTTCAGAACCTCTTTCCGTAAAGGCAAACGTCCGGCTCCTTCTTCCATAAGGAAGTGGTAAGCCTTGAAAGCTCTTGCTGGTCTTCACCGTTCCCGTGCACCCTATCCACAGGCAAAACAGAACTGGACTTCTCGGCTTTCCCATAGTCGGTACATCTCACGGCGCTGGTTCTCGGCAGAGACTCTTTCCAAAAAGGGAAACGTCCGGCTCTTTCTCCGACAAGGAAGGGGCCAGCCCTGAAAGCTCTTGCTGGTCTTCACCGTTCCCGTGCACCCTATCCACAGGCACAACAGAACTGGACTTCTCGGCTTTCCCATAGTCGGTACATCTCACAGCGCTGGTTCTCGGCAGAGCCTCTTTCCGAAAAGGGAAACGTCCGGCTCTTTCTCCCACAAGGAAGGGGCCAGCCCTGAAAGCTCTTGCTGGTCTTCACCATCCCCGTGCAGCCTATCCACAGGCACAACAGCACTGGGCATCTGTGCTTTCCCAGAGACTCAGCATCTCACGGTGCTTGTTCTCGGCAGAGCCTCTTTCCGAAAAATCAAACGTCCGGCTCTTTCTCCCACAAGGAAGGGGCCAGCCCTGAAAGCTCTTGCTGGTCTTCACAGTCCCCGTGCAGCCTATCCACAGGCACAACAGCACTGGGCTTCTCTTCTTTCTCACAGTCGGTACATCTCACGGTGCTCGTTCTCAGCAGAGCCTTTTTCTGAAAAGGCAAATGTCCGGCTCATTCTTCCATAAGGAAGGGGCAACCCTGAAAGCTCTTGCTGGTCTTCACCGTTCCCGTGCACTCTATCCACAGGCACAACAGCACTGGGCATCTGTGCTTTCCCAGAGACTCAGCATCTCACGGTGCTTGTTCTCGGCAGAGCCTCTTTCCGAAAAAGCAAACGTCCGGCTCTTTCTCCCACAAGGAAGGGGCCAGCCCTGAAACCTCTTGCTGGTCTTCACAGTCCCTGTGCAGCCTATCCACAGGCACAACAGCACTGGGCTTCTCTGCTTTCTCACAGTCGGTGCATCTCACGGCGTTCGTCCTCGGCAGAGCCTTTTTCTGAAAAGGCAAACGTCTGGCTCCTTCTTCCATAAGGAAGGGGCGACCCCTGAAAGCTCTTGCTGCCCTTCACCGTTCCCGTGCAGCCTATCCGCAGGCACAACAACATTGGGCTTCTCTGCTTTTCCACAGACCATACATCTCAATGCAGTCATTCTCTACAGAACCTCTTTCCGTAAAGGCAAATGTCCGGCTCTTTCTCCCACAAGGAAGGGGCCAGCCCTGAAAGCTCTTGCTGGTCTTCACCGTCCCCGTGCAGCCTATCCACAGGCACAACAGCACTGGGCTTCTCTGCTTTCTCACAGTCGGTACATCTCACGGCGTTCGTTCTCGGCAGAGCCTTTTTCTGAAAAGGCAAACGTCCAGCTCTTTCTCCCAGAAGGAAGGAGCCAGCCCTGAAACCTCTTGCTGGTCTACAACGTCCCCGTGCAGCCTATCCACAGGCACAACAGCACTGGGCATCTGTGCTTTCCCAGAGACTCAGCATCTCACGGTGATCGTTCTCGGCAGAGCCTATTTCCGTAAAAGCAAACGTCCGGCTCTTTCTCCCACAAGGAAGGGGCCAGCCCTGAAAGCTCTTGCTGGTCTTCACAGTCCCCGTGCAGCCTATCCACAGGCACAACAGCACTGGGCTTCTCTGCTTTCTCACAGTCGGTACATCTCACGGTGCTCGTTCTCAGCAGAGCCTTTTTCTGAAAAGACAAACGTCTGGCTCCTTTTTCCATAAGGAAGGGGCGACCCCTGAAAGCTCTTGCTGGTCTTCACCGTTCCCGTGCACCCTATCCACAGGCACAACAGAACTGGACTTCTCTGCTTTCCCATAGTCGGTACATCTCACGGCGCTCGTTCTCAGCAGAGCCTTTTTCTGAAAAGGCAAACGTCCGGCTCCTTCTTCCATAAGGAAAGCGCGACCCCTGAAAGCTCTTGCTGGTCTTCACCGTTCCCGTGCACTCTATCCACAGGCACAACAGCACTGGGCTTCTCTGCTTTTCCACAGACCATACATCTCACGGCGCTCGTTCTCGGCAGAGCCTTTTTCCAAAAAGCAAACGTCCGGCTCTTTCTCCCACAAGGAAGGAGCCAGCCCTGAAAGCTCTTGCTGGTCTTCAAAGTCCCCGTGCAGCCTATCCACAGGCACAACAGCACTGGGCATCTGTGCTTTCCCAGAGACTCAGCATCTCACGGTGATCGTTCTCGGCAGAGCCTATTTCCGAAAAGGCAAACGTCCGGCTCTTTCTCCCACAAGGAAGAGGCCAGCCCTGAAAGCTCTTGCTGGTCTTCACCGTTCCCGTGCACCCTATCCACAGGCACAACAGCACTGGGCATCTGTGCTTTCCCATAGTCGGTACATCTCACGACGCTCGATCTCGGCAGAGCCTTTTTCCAAAAAGCAAACGTCCGGCTCTTTCTCCCACAAGGAAGGAGGCAGGCCTGAAAGCTCTTGATGGTCTTTACAATCCCCGTGCAGCCTATCCACAGGCACAACAACACTGGGCTTTTCTGCTTTCTCACAGTCGGTACATCTCACGGTGCTCGTTCTCAGCGGAGCCTTTTTCTGAAACGACAAACGTCCGGCTCCTTCTTCCATAAGGAAGGGGCGACCCCTGAAAGCTCTTGCTGATCTTCACCGTTCCCGTGCACCCTATCCACAGGCACAACAGAAATGGACTTCTCTGCTTTCCCATAGTCGGTACATCTCACGGCGCTGGTTCTCGGCAGAGCCTCTTTCCGAAAAGGGAAACGTCCAGCTCTTTCTCCCACAAGGAAGGGGCCAGCCCTGAAAGCTCTTGCTGCTCTACACCGTCCCCGTGCACCCTATCCACAGGCACAACAGCACTGGGCTTCTCTGCTTTCTCACAGTCGGTACATCTCACGGTGCTCGTTCTCGGCAGAGCCTTTTTCTGAAAAGGCAAACGTCCGGCTCCTTCTTCCATAAGGAAGTGTTAAGCCCTGAAAGCTCTTGCTGGTCTTCACCGTTCCCGTGCACCCTATCCACAGGCACAACAGAACTGGACTTCTAGGCTTTCCCATAGTCGGTACATCTCACGGCGCTGGTTCTCGGCAGAGACTCATTCCAAAAAGGGAAACGTCCGGCTCTTTCTCCGACAAGGAAGGGGCGACCCCTGAAAGCTCTTGCTGCTCTACATAGTCCCCGTGCACCCTATCCACAGGCACAACAGCACTGGGCATCTGTGCTTTCCCAGAGACTCAGCATCTCACGGTGCTCGTTCTCGGCAGAGCCTCTTTCCGAAAAATCAAACGTCCGGCTCCTTCTTCCATAAGGAAGGGGTGACCCCTGAAAGCTCTTGCTGGTCTTCACCGTTCCCGTGCACTCTATCCACAGGAACAACAACACTGGGCTTCTCTGCTTTTCCACAGACCATACATCTCAAGGCAGTCATTCTCTTCAGAACCTCTTTCCGTAAAGGCAAATGTCCGGCTCCTTCTCCCACAAGGAAGGGGCCAGCCCTGAAAGCTCTTGCTGGTCTTCACCGTTCCCGTGCACCCTATCCACAGGCACAACAGCACTGGGCATCTGTGCTTTCCCAGAGACTCAGCATCTCACGGTGCTCGTTCTCGGCAGATCCTATTTCCGAAAAAGCAAACGTCCGGCTCTTTCTCCCACAAGGAAGGGGCCAGCCCTGAAAGCTCTTGCTGGTCTTCAACGTCCCTGTGCAGCCTATCCACAGGCACAACAGCACTGGGCTTCTGTGCTTTCTCAGAGACTCAGCATCTCCCGGTGCTCGTTCTCGGCAGAGCCTCTTTCCGAAAAAGCAAACGTCCGGGTCCTTCTTCCATAAGGAAGGGGCCAGCCCTGAAAGCTCTTGCTGCTCTTCACCGTTCCCGTGCACCCTATCCACAGGCACAACAACACTGGGCTTCTCTGCTTTTCCACAGACCATACATCTCAAGGCAGTCATTCTCTTCAGAACCTCTTTCCGTAAAGGCAAACGTCCGGCTCCTTCTCCAACAAGGAAGGGGCCAGCCCTGAAAGCTCTTGCTGGTCTTCACCGTTCCCGTGCACCCTATCCACAGGCACAACAGAACTGGGCATCTGTGCTTTCCCAGAGACTCAGCATCTCACGGTGCTTGTTCTCGGTAGAGCCTCTTTCCGAAAAAGCAAACGTCCGGCTCTTTCTCCCACAAGGAAGGGGCCAGCCCTGAAAGCTCTTGCTGGTCTTCACAGTCCCTGTGCAGCCTATCCACAGGCACAACAGCACTGGGCTTCTCTGCTTTCTCACAGTTGGTGCATCTCACGGCGTTCGTTCTCGGCAGAGCCTTTTTCTGAAAAGGCAAACGTCTGGCTCCTTCTTCCATAAGGAAGGGGCGACCCCTGAAAGCTCTTGCTGGTCTTCACCGTTCCCGTGCAGCCTATCCGCAGGCACAACAACACTGGGCTTCTCTGCTTTTCCACAGACCATACATCTCAAGGCAGTCATTCTCTTCAGAACCTCTTTCCGTAAAGGCAAATGTCCGGCTCCTTCTCCCACAAGGAAGGGGCCAGCCCTGAAAGCTCTTGCTGGTCTTCACCGTTCCCGTGCACCCTATCCACAGGCACAACAGCACTGGGCATCTGTGCTTTCCCAGAGACTCAGCATCTCACGGTGCTCGTTCTCGGCAGATCCTATTTCCGAAAAAGCAAACGTGCGGCTCTTTCTCCCACAAGGAAGGGGCCAGCCCTGAAAGCTCTTGCTGGTCTTCAACGTCCCTGTGCAGCCTATCCACAGGCACAACAGCACTGGGCTTCTGTGCTTTCTCAGAGACTCAGCATCTCCCGGTGCTCGTTCTCGGCAGAGCCTCTTTCCGAAAAAGCAAACGTCCGGGTCCTTCTTCCATAAGGAAGGGGCCAGCCCTGAAAGCTCTTGCTGCTCTTCACCGTTCCCGTGCACCCTATCCACAGGCACAACAACACTGGGCTTCTCTGCTTTTCCACAGACCATACATCTCAAGGCAGTCATTCTCTTCAGAACCTCTTTCCGTAAAGGCAAACGTCCGGCTCCTTCTCCAACAAGGAAGGGGCCAGCCCTGAAAGCTCTTGCTGGTCTTCACCGTTCCCGTGCACCCTATCCACAGGCACAACAGCACTGGGCATCTGTGCTTTCCCAGAGACTCAGCATCTCACGGTGCTTGTTCTCGGCAGAGCCTCTTTCCGAAAAAGCAAACGTCCGGCTCTTTCTCCCACAAGGAAGGGGCCAGCCCTGAAAGCTCTTGCTGGTCTTCACAGTCCCTGTGCAGCCTATCCACAGGCACAACAGCACTGGGCTTCTCTGCTTTCTCACAGTTGGTGCATCTCACGGCGTTCGTTCTCGGCAGAGCCTTTTTCTGAAAAGGCAAACGTCTGGCTCCTTCTTCCATAAGGAAGGGGCGACCCCTGAAAGCTCTTGCTGCCCTTCACCGTTCCCGTGCAGCCTATCCGCAGGCACAACAACACTGGGCTTCTCTGCTTTTCCACAGACCATAGATCTCAATGCAGTCATTCTCTACAGAACCTCTTTCCGTAAAGGCAAATGTCCGGCTCATTCTCCCACAAGGAAGGAGCCAGCCCTGAAAGCTCTTGCTGGTCTTCACCGTTCCCGTGCACCCTATCCACAGGCACAACAGCACTGGGCATCTGTGCTTTCCCAGAGACTCAGCATCTCACGGTGCTCGTTCTCGGCAGATCCTATTTCCGAAAAAGCAAACGTGCGGCTCTTTCTCCCACAAGGAAGGGGCCAGCCCGGAAAGCTCTTGCTGGTCTTCACAGTCCCCGTGCAGCCTATCCACAGGCACAACAACACTGGGCTTTTCTGCTTTCTCACAGTCGGTACATCTCACGGTGCTCGTTCTCAGCAGAGCCTTTTTCTGAAACGACAATCGTCTGGCTCCTTCTTCCATAAGGAAGGGGTAAGCCCTGAAAGCTCTTGCTGGTCTTCACCGTCCCCGTGCAGCCTATCCACAGGCACAACAGAACTGGACTTCTCTGCTTTCCCATAGTCGGTACATCTCACGGCGCTCGTTCTCAGCAGAGCCTTTTTCTGAAAAGGCAAACGTCCGGCTCCTTCTTCCATAAGGAAAGCGCGACCCCTGAAAGCTCTTGCTGGTCTTCACCGTTCCCGTGCACTCTATCCACAGGCACAACAGCACTGGGCTTCTCTGCTTTTCCACAGACCATACATCTCACGGCGCTCGTTCTCGGCAGAGCCTTTTTCCAAAAAGCAAACGTCCGGCTCTTTCTCCCACAAGGAAGGAGCCAGCCCTGAAAGCTCTTGCTGGTCTTCAACGTCCCCGTGCAGCCTATCCACAGGCACAACAGCACTGGGCATCTGTGCTTTCCCAGAGACTCAGCATCTCACGGTGATCGTTCTCGGCAGAGCCTATTTCCGAAAAGGCAAACGTCCGGCTCTTTCTCCCACAAGGAAGGAGCCAGCACTGAAAGCTCTTGCTGGTCTTCAACGTCCCCGTGCACCCTATCCACAGGCACAACAGCACTGGGCATCTGTGCTTTCCCAGAGACTCAGCATCTCACGGTGCTTGTTCTCGGCAGAGCCTATTTCCAAAAATCAAACGTCCGGCTCTTTCTCCCACAAGGAAGAGGCCAGCCCTGAAAGCTCTTGCTGGTCTTCACCGTTCCCGTGCACCCTATCCACAGGCACAACAGCACTGGGCATCTGTGCTTTCCCATAGTCGGTACATCTCACGACGCTCGATCTCGGCAGAGCCTTTTTCCAAAAAGCAAACGTCCGGCTCTTTCTCCCACAAGGAAGGAGGCAGGCCTGAAAGCTCTTGATGGTCTTTACAATCCCCGTGCAGCCTATCCACAGGCACAACAACACTGGGCTTTTCTGCTTTCTCACAGTCGGTACATCTCACGGTGCTCGTTCTCAGCGGAGCCTTTTTCTGAAACGACAAACGTCCGGCTCCTTCTTCCATAAGGAAGGGGCGACCCCTGAAAGCTCTTGCTGATCTTCACCGTTCCCGTGCACCCTATCCACAGGCACAACAGAAATGGACTTCTCTGCTTTCCCATAGTCGGTACATCTCACGGCGCTGGTTCTCGGCAGAGCCTCTTTCCGAAAAGGGAAACGTCCAGCTCTTTCTCCCACAAGGAAGGGGCCAGCCCTGAAAGCTCTTGCTGCTCTACACCGTCCCCGTGCACCCTATCCACAGGCACAACAGCACTGGGCTTCTCTGCTTTCTCACAGTCGGTACATCTCACGGTGCTCGTTCTCGGCAGAGCCTTTTTCTGAAAAGGCAAACGTCCGGCTCCTTCTTCCATAAGGAAGTGGTAAGCCCTGAAAGCTCTTGCTGGTCTTCACCGTTCCCGTGCACCCTATCCACAGGCACAACAGAACTGGACTTCTAGGCTTTCCCATAGTCGGTACATCTCACGGCGCTGGTTCTCGGCAGAGACTCATTCCAAAAAGGGAAACGTCCGGCTCTTTCTCCGACAAGGAAGGGGCGACCCCTGAAAGCTCTTGCTGCCCTTCACCGTTCCCGTGCAGCCTATCCGCAGGCACAACAACATTGGGCTTCTCTGCTTTTCCACAGACCATACATCTCAATGCAGTCATTCTCTACAGAACCTCTTTCCGTAAAGGCAAATGTCCGGCTCTTTCTCCCACAAGGAAGGGGCCAGCCCTGAAAGCTCTTGCTGGTCTTCACCGTCCCCGTGCAGCCTATCCACAGGCACAACAGCACTGGGCTTCTCTGCTTTCTCACAGTCGGTACATCTCACGGCGTTCGTTCTCGGCAGAGCCTTTTTCTGAAAAGGCAAACGTCCAGCTCTTTCTCCCAGAAGGAAGGAGCCAGCCCTGAAACCTCTTGCTGGTCTACAACGTCCCCGTGCAGCCTATCCACAGGCACAACAGCACTGGGCATCTGTGCTTTCCCAGAGACTCAGCATCTCACGGTGATCGTTCTCGGCAGAGCCTATTTCCGTAAAAGCAAACGTCCGGCTCTTTCTCCCACAAGGAACGAGCCAGCCCTGAAAGCTCTTGCTGGTCTTCACAGTCCCCGTGCAGCCTATCCACAGGCACAACAGCACTGGGCTTCTCTGCTTTCTCACAGTCGGTACATCTCACGGTGCTCGTTCTCAGCAGAGCCTTTTTCTGAAAAGACAAACGTCTGGCTCCTTTTTCCATAAGGAAGGGGCGACCCCTGAAAGCTCTTGCTGGTCTTCACCGTTCCCGTGCACCCTATCCACAGGCACAACAGAACTGGACTTCTCTGCTTTCCCATAGTCGGTACATCTCACGGCGCTCGTTCTCAGCAGAGCCTTTTTCTGAAAAGGCAAACGTCCGGCTCCTTCTTCCATAAGGAAAGCGCGACCCCTGAAAGCTCTTGCTGGTCTTCACCGTTCCCGTGCACTCTATCCACAGGCACAACAGCACTGGGCTTCTCTGCTTTTCCACAGACCATACATCTCACGGCGCTCGTTCTCGGCAGAGCCTTTTTCCAAAAAGCAAACGTCCGGCTCTTTCTCCCACAAGGAAGGAGCCAGCCCTGAAAGCTCTTGCTGGTCTTCAACGTCCCCGTGCAGCCTATCCACAGGCACAACAGCACTGGGCATCTGTGCTTTCCCAGAGACTCAGCATCTCACGGTGATCGTTCTCGGCAGAGCCTATTTCCGAAAAGGCAAACGTCCGGCTCTTTCTCCCACAAGGAAGAGGCCAGCCCTGAAAGCTCTTGCTGGTCTTCACCGTTCCCGTGCACCCTATCCACAGGCACAACAGCACTGGGCATCTGTGCTTTCCCATAGTCGGTACATCTCACGACGCTCGATCTCGGCAGAGCCTTTTTCCAAAAAGCAAACGTCCGGCTCTTTCTCCCACAAGGAAGGAGGCAGGCCTGAAAGCTCTTGATGGTCTTTACAATCCCCGTGCAGCCTATCCACAGGCACAACAACACTGGGCTTTTCTGCTTTCTCACAGTCGGTACATCTCACGGTGCTCGTTCTCAGCGGAGCCTTTTTCTGAAACGACAAACGTCCGGCTCCTTCTTCCATAAGGAAGGGGCGACCCCTGAAAGCTCTTGCTGATCTTCACCGTTCCCGTGCACCCTATCCACAGGCACAACAGAAATGGACTTCTCTGCTTTCCCATAGTCGGTACATCTCACGGCGCTGGTTCTCGGCAGAGCCTCTTTCCGAAAAGGGAAACGTCCAGCTCTTTCTCCCACAAGGAAGGGGCCAGCCCTGAAAGCTCTTGCTGCTCTACACCGTCCCCGTGCACCCTATCCACAGGCACAACAGCACTGGGCTTCTCTGCTTTCTCACAGTCGGTACATCTCACGGTGCTCGTTCTCGGCAGAGCCTTTTTCTGAAAAGGCAAACGTCCGGCTCCTTCTTCCATAAGGAAGTGTTAAGCCCTGAAAGCTCTTGCTGGTCTTCACCGTTCCCGTGCACCCTATCCACAGGCACAACAGAACTGGACTTCTAGGCTTTCCCATAGTCGGTACATCTCACGGCGCTGGTTCTCGGCAGAGACTCATTCCAAAAAGGGAAACGTCCGGCTCTTTCTCCGACAAGGAAGGGGCGACCCCTGAAAGCTCTTGCTGCTCTACATAGTCCCCGTGCACCCTATCCACAGGCACAACAGCACTGGGCATCTGTGCTTTCCCAGAGACTCAGCATCTCACGGTGCTCGTTCTCGGCAGAGCCTCTTTCCGAAAAATCAAACGTCCGGCTCCTTCTTCCATAAGGAAGGGGTGACCCCTGAAAGCTCTTGCTGGTCTTCACCGTTCCCGTGCACCCTATCCACAGGAACAACAACACTGGGCTTCTCTGCTTTTCCACAGACCATACATCTCAAGGCAGTCATTCTCTTCAGAACCTCTTTCCGTAAAGGCAAATGTCCGGCTCCTTCTCCCACAAGGAAGGGGCCAGCCCTGAAAGCTCTTGCTGGTCTTCACCGTTCCCGTGCACCCTATCCACAGGCACAACAGCACTGGGCATCTGTGCTTTCCCAGAGACTCAGCATCTCACGGTGCTCGTTCTCGGCAGATCCTATTTCCGAAAAAGCAAACGTCCGGCTCTTTCTCCCACAAGGAAGGGGCCAGCCCTGAAAGCTCTTGCTGGTCTTCAACGTCCCTGTGCAGCCTATCCACAGGCACAACAGCACTGGGCTTCTGTGCTTTCTCAGAGACTCAGCATCTCCCGGTGCTCGTTCTCGGCAGAGCCTCTTTCCGAAAAAGCAAACGTCCGGGTCCTTCTTCCATAAGGAAGGGGCCAGCCCTGAAAGCTCTTGCTGCTCTTCACCGTTCCCGTGCACCCTATCCACAGGCACAACAACACTGGGCTTCTCTGCTTTTCCACAGACCATACATCTCAAGGCAGTCATTCTCTTCAGAACCTCTTTCCGTAAAGGCAAACGTCCGGCTCCTTCTCCAACAAGGAAGGGGCCAGCCCTGAAAGCTCTTGCTGGTCTTCACCGTTCCCGTGCACCCTATCCACAGGCACAACAGAACTGGGCATCTGTGCTTTCCCAGAGACTCAGCATCTCACGGTGCTTGTTCTCGGTAGAGCCTCTTTCCGAAAAAGCAAACGTCCGGCTCTTTCTCCCACAAGGAAGGGGCCAGCCCTGAAAGCTCTTGCTGGTCTTCACAGTCCCTGTGCAGCCTATCCACAGGCACAACAGCACTGGGCTTCTCTGCTTTCTCACAGTTGGTGCATCTCACGGCGTTCGTTCTCGGCAGAGCCTTTTTCTGAAAAGGCAAACGTCTGGCTCCTTCTTCCATAAGGAAGGGGCGACCCCTGAAAGCTCTTGCTGGTCTTCACCGTTCCCGTGCAGCCTATCCGCAGGCACAACAACACTGGGCTTCTCTGCTTTTCCACAGACCATACATCTCAAGGCAGTCATTCTCTTCAGAACCTCTTTCCGTAAAGGCAAATGTCCGGCTCCTTCTCCCACAAGGAAGGGGCCAGCCCTGAAAGCTCTTGCTGGTCTTCACCGTTCCCGTGCACCCTATCCACAGGCACAACAGCACTGGGCATCTGTGCTTTCCCAGAGACTCAGCATCTCACGGTGCTCGTTCTCGGCAGATCCTATTTCCGAAAAAGCAAACGTGCGGCTCTTTCTCCCACAAGGAAGGGGCCAGCCCTGAAAGCTCTTGCTGGTCTTCAACGTCCCTGTGCAGCCTATCCACAGGCACAACAGCACTGGGCTTCTGTGCTTTCTCAGAGACTCAGCATCTCCCGGTGCTCGTTCTCGGCAGAGCCTCTTTCCGAAAAAGCAAACGTCCGGGTCCTTCTTCCATAAGGAAGGGGCCAGCCCTGAAAGCTCTTGCTGCTCTTCACCGTTCCCGTGCACCCTATCCACAGGCACAACAACACTGGGCTTCTCTGCTTTTCCACAGACCATACATCTCAAGGCAGTCATTCTCTTCAGAACCTCTTTCCGTAAAGGCAAACGTCCGGCTCCTTCTCCAACAAGGAAGGGGCCAGCCCTGAAAGCTCTTGCTGGTCTTCACCGTTCCCGTGCACCCTATCCACAGGCACAACAGAACTGGGCATCTGTGCTTTCCCAGAGACTCAGCATCTCACGGTGCTTGTTCTCGGCAGAGCCTCTTTCCGAAAAAGCAAACGTCCGGCTCTTTCTCCCACAAGGAAGGGGCCAGCCCTGAAAGCTCTTGCTGGTCTTCACAGTCCCTGTGCAGCCTATCCACAGGCACAACAGCACTGGGCTTCTCTGCTTTCTCACAGTTGGTGCATCTCACGGCGTTCGTTCTCGGCAGAGCCTTTTTCTGAAAAGGCAAACGTCTGGCTCCTTCTTCCATAAGGAAGGGGCGACCCCTGAAAGCTCTTGCTGCCCTTCACCGTTCCCGTGCAGCCTATCCGCAGGCACAACAACACTGGGCTTCTCTGCTTTTCCACAGACCATAGATCTCAATGCAGTCATTCTCTACAGAACCTCTTTCCGTAAAGGCAAATGTCCGGCTCATTCTCCCACAAGGAAGGAGCCAGCCCTGAAAGCTCTTGCTGGTCTTCACCGTTCCCGTGCACCCTATCCACAGGCACAACAGCACTGGGCATCTGTGCTTTCCCAGAGACTCAGCATCTCACGGTGCTCGTTCTCGGCAGATCCTATTTCCGAAAAAGCAAACGTGCGGCTCTTTCTCCCACAAGGAAGGGGCCAGCCCGGAAAGCTCTTGCTGGTCTTCACAGTCCCCGTGCAGCCTATCCACAGGCACAACAACACTGGGCTTTTCTGCTTTCTCACAGTCGGTACATCTCACGGTGCTCGTTCTCAGCAGAGCCTTTTTCTGAAACGACAATCGTCTGGCTCCTTCTTCCATAAGGAAGGGGTAAGCCCTGAAAGCTCTTGCTGGTCTTCACCGTCCCCGTGCAGCCTATCCACAGGCACAACAGAACTGGACTTCTCTGCTTTCCCATAGTCGGTACATCTCACGGCGCTCGTTCTCAGCAGAGCCTTTTTCTGAAAAGGCAAACGTCCGGCTCCTTCTTCCATAAGGAAAGCGCGACCCCTGAAAGCTCTTGCTGGTCTTCACCGTTCCCGTGCACTCTATCCACAGGCACAACAGCACTGGGCTTCTCTGCTTTTCCACAGACCATACATCTCACGGCGCTCGTTCTCGGCAGAGCCTTTTTCCAAAAAGCAAACGTCCGGCTCTTTCTCCCACAAGGAAGGAGCCAGCCCTGAAAGCTCTTGCTGGTCTTCAACGTCCCCGTGCAGCCTATCCACAGGCACAACAGCACTGGGCATCTGTGCTTTCCCAGAGACTCAGCATCTCACGGTGATCGTTCTCGGCAGAGCCTATTTCCGAAAAGGCAAACGTCCGGCTCTTTCTCCCACAAGGAAGGAGCCAGCACTGAAAGCTCTTGCTGGTCTTCAACGTCCCCGTGCACCCTATCCACAGGCACAACAGCACTGGGCATCTGTGCTTTCCCAGAGACTCAGCATCTCACGGTGCTTGTTCTCGGCAGAGCCTATTTCCAAAAATCAAACGTCCGGCTCTTTCTCCCACAAGGAAGAGGCCAGCCCTGAAAGCTCTTGCTGGTCTTCACCGTTCCCGTGCACCCTATCCACAGGCACAACAGCACTGGGCATCTGTGCTTTCCCATAGTCGGTACATCTCACGACGCTCGATCTCGGCAGAGCCTTTTTCCAAAAAGCAAACGTCCGGCTCTTTCTCCCACAAGGAAGGAGGCAGGCCTGAAAGCTCTTGATGGTCTTTACAATCCCCGTGCAGCCTATCCACAGGCACAACAACACTGGGCTTTTCTGCTTTCTCACAGTCGGTACATCTCACGGTGCTCGTTCTCAGCGGAGCCTTTTTCTGAAACGACAAACGTCCGGCTCCTTCTTCCATAAGGAAGGGGCGACCCCTGAAAGCTCTTGCTGATCTACACCGTTCCCGTGCACCCTATCCACAGGCACAACAGAAATGGACTTCTCTGCTTTCCCATAGTCGGTACATCTCACGGCGCTGGTTCTCGGCAGAGCCTCTTTCCGAAAAGGGAAACGTCCAGCTCTTTCTCCCACAAGGAAGGGGCCAGCCCTGAAAGCTCTTGCTGCTCTACACCGTCCCCGTGCACCCTATCCACAGGCACAACAGCACTGGGCTTCTCTGCTTTCTCACAGTCGGTACATCTCACGGTGCTCGTTCTCGGCAGAGCCTTTTTCTGAAAAGGCAAACGTCCGGCTCCTTCTTCCATAAGGAAGTGGTAAGCCCTGAAAGCTCTTGCTGGTCTTCACCGTTCCCGTGCACCCTATCCACAGGCACAACAGAACTGGACTTCTAGGCTTTCCCATAGTCGGTACATCTCACGGCGCTGGTTCTCGGCAGAGACTCATTCCAAAAAGGGAAACGTCCGGCTCTTTCTCCGACAAGGAAGGGGCGACCCCTGAAAGCTCTTGCTGCTCTACATAGTCCCCGTGCACCCTATCCACAGGCACAACAGCACTGGGCATCTGTGCTTTCCCAGAGACTCAGCATCTCACGGTGCTCGTTCTCGGCAGAGCCTCTTTCCGAAAAATCAAACGTCCGGCTCCTTCTTCCATAAGGAAGGGGTGACCCCTGAAAGCTCTTGCTGGTCTTCACCGTTCCCGTGCACCCTATCCACAGGAACAACAACACTGGGCTTCTCTGCTTTTCCACAGACCATACATCTCAAGGCAGTCATTCTCTTCAGAACCTCTTTCCGTAAAGGCAAATGTCCGGCTCCTTCTCCCACAAGGAAGGGGCCAGCCCTGAAAGCTCTTGCTGGTCTTCACCGTTCCCGTGCACCCTATCCACAGGCACAACAGCACTGGGCATCTGTGCTTTCCCAGAGACTCAGCATCTCACGGTGCTCGTTCTCGGCAGATCCTATTTCCGAAAAAGCAAACGTGCGGCTCTTTCTCCCACAAGGAAGGGGCCAGCCCTGAAAGCTCTTGCTGGTCTTCAACGTCCCTGTGCAGCCTATCCACAGGCACAACAGCACTGGGCTTCTGTGCTTTCTCAGAGACTCAGCATCTCCCGGTGCTCGTTCTCGGCAGAGCCTCTTTCCGAAAAAGCAAACGTCCGGGTCCTTCTTCCATAAGGAAGGGGCCAGCCCTGAAAGCTCTTGCTGCTCTTCACCGTTCCCGTGCACCCTATCCACAGGCACAACAACACTGGGCTTCTCTGCTTTTCCACAGACCATACATCTCAAGGCAGTCATTCTCTTCAGAACCTCTTTCCGTAAAGGCAAACGTCCGGCTCCTTCTCCAACAAGGAAGGGGCCAGCCCTGAAAGCTCTTGCTGGTCTTCACCGTTCCCGTGCACCCTATCCACAGGCACAACAGAACTGGGCATCTGTGCTTTCCCAGAGACTCAGCATCTCACGGTGCTTGTTCTCGGCAGAGCCTCTTTCCGAAAAAGCAAACGTCCGGCTCTTTCTCCCACAAGGAAGGGGCCAGCCCTGAAAGCTCTTGCTGGTCTTCACAGTCCCTGTGCAGCCTATCCACAGGCACAACAGCACTGGGCTTCTCTGCTTTCTCACAGTTGGTGCATCTCACGGCGTTCGTTCTCGGCAGAGCCTTTTTCTGAAAAGGCAAACGTCTGGCTCCTTCTTCCATAAGGAAGGGGCGACCCCTGAAAGCTCTTGCTGGTCTTCACCGTTCCCGTGCAGCCTATCCGCAGGCACAACAACACTGGGCTTCTCTGCTTTTCCACAGACCATACATCTCAAGGCAGTCATTCTCTTCAGAACCTCTTTCCGTAAAGGCAAATGTCCGGCTCCTTCTCCCACAAGGAAGGGGCCAGCCCTGAAAGCTCTTGCTGGTCTTCACCGTTCCCGTGCACCCTATCCACAGGCACAACAGCACTGGGCATCTGTGCTTTCCCAGAGACTCAGCATCTCACGGTGCTCGTTCTCGGCAGATCCTATTTCCGAAAAAGCAAACGTGCGGCTCTTTCTCCCACAAGGAAGGGGCCAGCCCTGAAAGCTCTTGCTGGTCTTCAACGTCCCTGTGCAGCCTATCCACAGGCACAACAGCACTGGGCTTCTGTGCTTTCTCAGAGACTCAGCATCTCCCGGTGCTCGTTCTCGGCAGAGCCTCTTTCCGAAAAAGCAAACGTCCGGGTCCTTCTTCCATAAGGAAGGGGCCAGCCCTGAAAGCTCTTGCTGCTCTTCACCGTTCCCGTGCACCCTATCCACAGGCACAACAACACTGGGCTTCTCTGCTTTTCCACAGACCATACATCTCAAGGCAGTCATTCTCTTCAGAACCTCTTTCCGTAAAGGCAAACGTCCGGCTCCTTCTCCAACAAGGAAGGGGCCAGCCCTGAAAGCTCTTGCTGGTCTTCACCGTTCCCGTGCACCCTATCCACAGGCACAACAGCACTGGGCATCTGTGCTTTCCCAGAGACTCAGCATCTCACGGTGCTTGTTCTCGGCAGAGCCTCTTTCCGAAAAAGCAAACGTCCGGCTCTTTCTCCCACAAGGAAGGGGCCAGCCCTGAAAGCTCTTGCTGGTCTTCACAGTCCCTGTGCAGCCTATCCACAGGCACAACAGCACTGGGCTTCTCTGCTTTCTCACAGTTGGTGCATCTCACGGCGTTCGTTCTCGGCAGAGCCTTTTTCTGAAAAGGCAAACGTCTGGCTCCTTCTTCCATAAGGAAGGGGCGACCCCTGAAAGCTCTTGCTGCCCTTCACCGTTCCCGTGCAGCCTATCCGCAGGCACAACAACACTGGGCTTCTCTGCTTTTCCACAGACCATAGATCTCAATGCAGTCATTCTCTACAGAACCTCTTTCCGTAAAGGCAAATGTCCGGCTCATTCTCCCACAAGGAAGGAGCCAGCCCTGAAAGCTCTTGCTGGTCTTCACCGTTCCCGTGCACCCTATCCACAGGCACAACAGCACTGGGCATCTGTGCTTTCCCAGAGACTCAGCATCTCACGGTGCTCGTTCTCGGCAGATCCTATTTCCGAAAAAGCAAACGTGCGGCTCTTTCTCCCACAAGGAAGGGGCCAGCCCGGAAAGCTCTTGCTGGTCTTCACAGTCCCCGTGCAGCCTATCCACAGGCACAACAACACTGGGCTTTTCTGCTTTCTCACAGTCGGTACATCTCACGGTGCTCGTTCTCAGCAGAGCCTTTTTCTGAAACGACAATCGTCTGGCTCCTTCTTCCATAAGGAAGGGGTAAGCCCTGAAAGCTCTTGCTGGTCTTCACCGTCCCCGTGCAGCCTATCCACAGGCACAACAGCACTGGGCATCTGTGCTTTCCCAGAGACTCAGCATCTCACCGTGCTCGTTCTCAGCAGTGCGTATTTCCGAAAAAGCAAACGTCTGGCTCCTTCTCCCACAAGGAATGGGAGAGCCCTGAAAGCTCTTGCTGGTCTTCACCGTCCCCGTGCAGCGTATCCACAGGCACAACAGCACTGGGCATCTGTGCTTTCCCAGAGACTCAGCATCTCACGGTGCTTGTTCTCGGCAGAGCCTCTTTCCGAAAAAGCAAACGTCCGGCTCTTTCTCCCACAAGGAAGGGGCCAGCCCTGAAAGCTCTTGCTGGTCTTCACAGTCCCCGTGCAGCCTATCCACAGGCACAACAGCACTGGGCTTCTCTGCTTTCTCACAGTCGGTACATCTCACGGTGCTCGTTCTCAGCAGAGCCTTTTTCTGAAAAGACAAACGTCCGGCTCCTTCTTCCTTAAGGAAGGGGCCAGCCCTGAAAGCTCTTGCTGGTCTTCACCGTTCCCGTGCAGCCTATCCACAGGCACAACAGCACTGGGCTTCTCTGCTTTCTCACAGTCGGTACATCTCACGGCGTTCGTTCTAGGCAGAGTCTTTTTCTGAAAAGGCAAACGTCCGGCTCCTTCTTCCATAAGGAAGTGGTAAGCCCTGAAAGCTCTTGCTGGTCTTCACCGTTCCCGTGCAGCCTATCCACAGGCACAACAGCACTGGGCTTCTCTGCTTTCTCACAGTTGGTACATCTCACGGTGCTCGTTCTCAGCAGAGCATTTTTCTGAAAAGCCAAACGTCCGGGTCCTTCTTCCATAAGGAAGGGGCGACCCCTGAAAGCTCTTGCTTGTCTTCACCGTTCCCGTGCACCCTATCCACAGGCACAACAGAACTGGACTTCTCTGCTTTCCCATAGTCGGTACATCTCACGGCGCTGGTTCTCGGCAGAGACTCTTTCCAAAAAGGGAAACATCTGGCTCTTTCTCCCACAAGGAAGGGGTAAGCCCTGAAAGCTCTTGCTGCTCTTCACCGTCCCCGTGCAGCCCATCCACAGGCACAAGAGAACTTTACTTCTCTGCTTTCCCATAGTCGGTACATCTCACGGCGCTGGTTCTCGGTAGAGACTCTTTCCAAAAAGGGAAATGTCCTGCTTTTCTCCAACAAGGAAGGGGCCAGCCCTGAAAGCTCTTGCTGGTCTTCACCGTTCCCATGCACTCTAACCACAGGCACAACAGCACTGGGCATCTGTGCTTTCCCAGAGACTCAGCATATCACGGTGCTCGTTCTCGGCAGATCCTATTTCCGAAAAAGCAAACGTGGGCTCTTTCTCCTCAAGGAAGGGGCTAGCCCTGAAAGCTCTTGCTGGTCTTCACAGTCCCCGTGCAGCCTATCCACAGGCACAACAGCACTGGGCTTCTCTGCTTTCTCACAGTCGGTACATCTCACGGTGCTCGTTCTCAGCAGAGACTTTTTCTGAAAAGAGAAACGTCCGGCTCCTTCTTCCATAAGGAAGGGGCGACCCCTGAAAGCTCTTGCTGGTCTTCACCGTTCCCGTGCACCCTATCCACAGGCACAACAGAACTGGACTTCTCTGCTTTCCCATAGTCGGTACATCTCACGGCGCTGGTTCTCGGCAGAGACTCTTTCCAAAAAGGGAAACATCTGGCTCTTTCTCCCACAAGGAAGGGGTAAGCCCTGAAAGCTCTTGCTGCTCTTCACCGTCCCCGTGCAGCCCATCCACAGGCACAAGAGAACTTTACTTCTCTGCTTTCCCATAGTCGGTACATCTCACGGCGCTGGTTCTCGGTAGAGACTCTTTCCAAAAAGGGAAATGTCCTGCTTTTCTCCAACAAGGAAGGGGCCAGCCCTGAAAGCTCTTGCTGGTCTTCACCGTTCCCATGCACTCTAACCACAGGCACAACAGCACTGGGCATCTGTGCTTTCCCAGAGACTCAGCATATCACGGTGCTCGTTCTCGGCAGATCCTATTTCCGAAAAAGCAAACGTGGGCTCTTTCTCCTCAAGGAAGGGGCTAGCCCTGAAAGCTCTTGCTGGTCTTCACAGTCCCCGTGCAGCCTATCCACAGGCACAACAGCACTGGGCTTCTCTGCTTTCTCACAGTCGGTACATCTCACGGTGCTCGTTCTCAGCAGAGCCTTTTTCTGAAAAGGCAAACGTCCGGCTCCTTCTTCCATAAGGAAGGGGCGACCCCTGAAAGCTCTTGCTGGTCTTCACCGTTCCCGTGCACCCTATCCACAGGCAAAACAGCACTGGGCTTCTCTGCTTTCCCATAGTCGGTACATCTCACGGCACTGGTTCTCGGCAGTGCCTCTTTCCGAAAAGGGAAACGTCCAGCTCTTTCTCCCACAAGGAAGGTGCCAGCCCTGAAAGCTCTTGCTGCTCTACACCGTCCCCGTGCACCCTATCCACAGGCACAACAGCACTGGGCATCTGTGCTTTCCCAGAGACTCAGCATCTCACGGTGCTCGTTCTCGGCAGAGCCTCTTTCCGAAAAATCAAACGTCCGGCTCCTTCTTCCATAAGGAAGGGGTGACCCCTGAAAGCTCTTGCTGGTCTTCACCGTTCCCGTGCACCCTATCCACAGGCACAACAACACTGGGCTTCTCTGCTTTTCCACAGACCATACATCTCAAGGCAGTCATTCTCTTCAGAACCTCTTTCCGTAAAGGCAAATATCCGGCTCCTTCTCCCACAAGGAAGGGGCCAGCCCTGAAAGCTCTTGCTGGTCTTCACCGTTCCCATGCACCCTATCCACAGGCACAACAGCACTGGGCATCTGTGCTTTCCCAGAGACTCAGCATCTCACGGTGCTCGTTCTCGGCAGATCCTATTTCCGAAAAAGCAAACGTGCGGCTCTTTCTCCCACAAGGAAGGGGCCAGCCCTGAAAGCTCTTGCTGGTCTTCACAGTCCCCGTGCAGCCTATCCACAGGCACAACAGCACTGGGCTTCTCTGCTTTCTCACAGTCGGTACATCTCACGGCGTTCGTTCTAGGCAGTGCCTTTTTCTGAAAAGGCAAACGTCCGGCTCCTTCTTCCATAAGGAAGTGGTAAGCCCTGAAAGCTCTTGCTGGTCTTCACTGTTCCCGTGCACCCTATCCACAGGCACTACAGCACTGGACTTCTCTGCTTTCCCATAGTCGGTACATCTCACGGCGCTGGTTCTCGGCAGAGCCTTTTTCTGAAAAGGCAAACGTCCGGGTCCTTCTTCCATAAGGAAGGGGCCAGCCCTGAAAGCTCTTGCTGGTCTTCACCGTTCCCGTGCACCCTATCCACAGGCACAACAACACTGGGCTTCTCTGCTTTTCCACAGGCCATACATCTCAAGGCAGTCATTCTCTTCAGAACCTCTTTCTGTAAAGGCAAACGTCCGGCTCCTTCTCCAACAAGGAAGGGGCCAGCCCTAAAAGCTCTTGCTGGTCTTCACCGTTCCCGTGCACCCTATCCACAGGCACAACAGCACTGGGCATCTGTGCTTTCCCAGAGACTCAGCATCTCACGGTGCTTGTTCTCGGCAGAGCCTCTTTCCGAAAAAGCAAACGTCCGGCTCTTTCTCCCACAAGGAAGGGGCCAGCCCTGAAAGCTCTTGCTGGTCTTCACAGTCCCTGTGCACCCTATCCACAGGCACAACAGCACTGGGCTTCTCTGCTTTTCCACAGACCATACATCTCACGGCGCTCGTTCTCGGCAGAGCCTTTTTCCAAAAAGCAAACGTCCGGCTCTTTCTCCCACAAGGAAGGAGCCAGCCCTGAAACCTCTTGCTGGTCTTCAACGTCCCCGTGCAGCCTATCCACAGGCACAACAGCACTGGGCATCTGTGCTTTCCCAGAGACTCAGCATCTCACGGTGATCGTTCTCGGCAGAGCCTATTTCCGAAAAGGCAAACGTCCGGCTCTTTCTCCCACAAGGAAGGGGCCAGCCCTGTAAGCTCTTGCTGGTCTTCACCATCCCCGTGCAGCCCATCCACAGGCACAACAGCACTGGGCATCTGTGCTTTCCCAGAGACTCAGCATCTCACGGTGCTTGTTCTCGGCAGAGCCTATTTCCGAAAAAGCAAACGTGCGGCTCTTTCTCCCACAAGGAAGGGGCCAGCCCTGAAAGCTCTTGCTGGTCTTCACAGTCCCCGTGCAGCCTATCCACAGGCACAACAGCACTGGGCTTCTCTGCTTTCTCACAGTCGGTACATCTCACGGTGCTCGTTCTCGGCAGAGCCTTTTTCTGAAAAGGCAAACGTCCGGCTCCTTATTCCATATGGAAGGGGCGACCCCTGAAAGCTCTTGCTGGTCTTCACCGTTCCCGTGCACGCTATCCATAGGCAAAACAGCACTGGGCATCTGTGCTTTCCCATAGTCGGTACATCTCACGGCGCTCGAGCTCGGCAGAGCCTTTTTCCAAAAAGCAAACGTCCGGCTCTTTCTCCCACAAGGAAGGAGCCAGGCCTGAAAGCTCTTGCTGTTCTTTACCATCCCCGTGCAGCCTATCCACAGGCACAACAACACTGGGCTTTTCTGCTTTCTCACAGTCGGTACATCTCACGGTGCTCGTTCTCAGCAGAGCCTTTTTCTGAAACGACAATCGTCTGGCTCCTTCTTCCATAAGGAAGGGGTAAGCCCTGAAAGCTCTTGCTGGTCTTCACCGTTCCCATGCACCCTATCCACAGGCACAACAGAACTGGACGTCTCAGCTTTCCCATAGTCGGTACATCTCACAGCGCTGGTTCTCAGCAGAGCCTCTTTCCGAAAAGGGCAACGTCCGGCTCTTTCTCCCACAAGGAAGGGGCCAGCCCTGAAAACTCTTGCTGCTCTACACCGTCCCCGTGCACCCTATCCACAGGCACAACAGCACTGGGCTTCTCTGCTTTCTGACAGTCGGTACATCTCACGGCGTTCGTTCTCGGCAGAGCCTTTTTCTGAAAAGGCAAACGTCCGGCTCCTTCTCCCATAAGGAAGGGGTAAGCCCTGAAAGCTCTTGCTGGTCTTCACCGTTCCCGTGCACCCTATCCACAGGCACAACAGCACTGGGCATCTGTGCTTTCCCAGAGACTCAGCATCTCACGGTGCTCGTTCTCGGCAGATCCTATTTCCGAAAAAGCAAACGTCCGGCTCTTTCTCCCACAAGGAAGGGGCCGTCCCTGAAAGCTCTTGCTGGTCTTCACAGTCCCCGTGCAGCCTATCCACAGGCACAACAGCACTGGGCTTCTCTGCTTTCTGACAGTCGGTACATCTCACGGTGCTCGTTCTCAGCAGAGCCTTTTTCTGAAAAGGCAAACGTCCGGCTCCTTCTTCCATAAGGAAGGGGCGACCCCTGAAAGCTCTTGCTGGTCTTCACCGTTCCCGTGCACCCTATCCACAGGCACAACAGAACTGGACTTCTCTGCTTTCCCATAGTCGGTACATCTCACGGCGCTGGTTCTCGGCAGAGACTCCTTCCAAAAAGGGAAACGTCCGGCTCTTTCTCCGACAAGGAAGGGGCCAGCCCTGAAAGCTCTTGCTGGTCTTCACAGTCCTCGTGCAGCCTATCCACAGGCACAACAGCACTGGGCTTCTCTGCTTTCTCACAGTCGGTACATCTCACGGCGTTCGTTCTTGGCAGAGCCTTTTTCTGAAAAGGCAAACGTCCGGCTCCTTCTTCCATAAGGAAGTGGTAAGCCCTGAAAGCTCTTGCTGCTCTTCACCGTCCCCGTGCAGCCTATCCACAGGCACAACAGCACTGGGCATCTGTGCTTTCCCAGAGACTCAGCGTCTCACGGTGCTTGTTCTCGGCAGAGCCTCTTTCCGAAAAAGCAAACGTCCGGCTCTTTCTCCCACAAGGAAGGGGCACACCTGAAAGCTCTTTCTGGTCTTTACCATCCCCGTGCAGCCTATCCACAGGCACAACAGCACTGGGCTTCTCTGCTTTCTCACAGTCGGTACATCTCACGGCGCTCGTTCTCAGCAGAGACTTTTTCTGAAAAGGCAAACGTCCGACTCCTTCTTCCATAAGGAAGAGGCGACCCCTGAAAGCTCTTGCTGGTCTTCACCGTTCCCGTGCACCCTATCCACAGGCACAACAGAACTGGACTTCTCGGCTTTCCCATAGTCGGTACATCTCACGGCGCTGGTTCTCGGCAGAGACTCTTTCCAAAAAGGGAAACGTCCGGCTCTTTCTCCCACAAGGAAGGGGCCAGCCCTGAAAGCTCTTGCTGGTCTTCACCGTTCCCGTGCACTCTAACCACAGGCACAACAGCACTGGGCATCTGTGCTTTCCCAGAGACTCAGCATATCACGGTGCTCGTTCTCGGCAGATCCTATTTCCGAAAAAGCAAACGTGGGCTCTTTCTCCACAAGGAAGGGGCTAGCCCTGAAAGCTCTTGCTGGTCTTCACAGTCCCCGTGCAGCCTATCCACAGGCACAACAGCACTGGGCTTCTCTGCTTTCTCACAGTCGGTACATCTCACGGTGCTCGTTCTCAGCAGAGACTTTTTCTGAAAAGACAAACGTCCGGCTCCTTCTTCCATAAGGAAGGGGCGACCCCTGAAAGCTCTTGCTGGTCTTCACCGTTCCCGTGCACCCTATCCACAGGCACAACAGAAATGGACTTCTCTGCTTTCCCATAGTCGGTACATCTCACGGCGCTGGTTCTCGGCAGAGCCTCTTTCCGAAAAGGGAAACGTCCAGCTCTTTCTCCCACAAGGAAGGGGCCAGCCCTGAAAGCTCTTGCTGCTCTACACCGTCCCCGTGCACCCTATCCACAGGCACAACAGCACTGGGCTTCTCTGCTTTCTCACAGTCGGTACATCTCACGGTGCTCGTTCTCAGCAGAGCCTTTTTCTAAAAAGGCAAACGTCCGGCTCCTTCTTCCATAAGGAAGGGGCGACCCCTGAAAGCTCTTGCTGGTCTTCACCGTTCCCGTGCACCCTATCCACAGGCACAACAGCACTGGGCATCTGTGCTTTCCCAGAGACTCAGCATCTCACGGTGCTCGTTCTCGGCAGATCCTATTTCCAAAAAAGCAAACGTCCGGCTCTTTCTCCCACAAGGAAGGGGCCAGCCCTGAAACCTCTTGCTGGTCTTCAACGTCCCCGTGCAGCCTATCCACAGGCACAACAGCACTGGGCTTCTCTGCTTTCTCACAGCCGGTACATATCACGGCGTTCGTTCTCAGCAGAGCCTTTTTCTGAAAAGGCAAACGTCCGGCTCCTTCTTCCATAAGGAAGGGGTAAGCCCTGAAAGCTCTTGCTGGTCTTCACCGTCCCCGTGCAGCCTATCCACAGGCACAACCGCACTGGGCATCTGTGCTTTCCCAGAGACTCAGCATCTCACGGTGCTCGTTCTCGGCGGAGCCTATTTCCGAAAAAGCAAACGTCCGGCTCCTTCTTCCATAAGGAAGGGGTGACCCCTGAAAGCTCTTGCTGGTCTTCACCGTTCCCGTGCACCCTATCCACAGGCACAACAGCACTGGGCATCTGTGCTTTCCCAGAGACTCAGCATCTCACGGTGCTCGTTCTCGGCAGAGCCTATTTCCGAAAAAGCAAACGTGCGGCTCTTTCTCCCACAAGGAAGGGGCCAGCCCGGAAAGCTCTTGCTGGTCTTCACCATCCCCGTGCAGCCTATCCACAGGCACAACAGCACTGGGCTTCTCTGCTTTCCCATAGTCGGTACATCTCACAGCGCTGGTTCTCAGCAGAGCCTTTTTCTGAAAAGGCAAACGTCTGGCTCCTTTTTCCATAAGGAAGGGGCGACCCCTGAAAGCTCTTGCTGGTCTTCACCGTTCCCGTGCACCCTATCCACAGGCACAACAGAACTGGACTTCTCTGCTTTCCCATAGTCGATACATCTCACGGCGCTGGTTCTCAGCAGAGCCTTTTTCTGAAAAGGCAAACGTCCGGCTCCTTCTCCCACAAGGAAGGGGCCAGCCCTGAAAGCTCTTGCTGGTCTTCACCGTTCCCGTGCACCCTATCCACAGGCACAATAGCACTGGGCTTCTCTGCTTTCCCATAGTCGGTACATATCACGGCGCTCGTTCTCGGCAGAGCCTTTTTCCAAAAGCAAACGTCCGGCTCTTTCTCCCACAAGGAAGGAGCCAGCCCTGAAAGCTCTTGCTGGTCTTCAACGTCCCCGTGCAGCCTATCCACAGGCACAACAGCACTGGGCATCTGTGCTTTCCCAGAGACTCAGCATCTCACGGTGCTTGTTCTCGGCAGAGCCTCTTTCCGAAAAAGCAAACGTCCGGCTCTTTCTCCCACAAGGAAGGGGCCAGCCCTGAAAGCTCTTGCTGGTCTTCACCATCCCCGTGCAGCCTATCCACAGGCACAACAGCACTGGGCATCTGTGCTTTCCCAGAGACTCAGCATCTCACGGTGCTCGTTCTCAGCAGAGCCTATTTCCAAAAAAGCAAATGTCCGGCTCTTTCTCCCACAAGGAAGGGGCCAGCCCTGAAAGCTCTTGCTGGTCTTCACAGTCCCCGTGCAGCCTATCCACAGGCACAACAGCACTGGGCTTCTCTGCTTTCTCACAGTCGGTACATCTCACGGTGCTCGTTCTCGGCAGAGCCTTTTTCTGAAAAGGCAAACGTCCGGCTCCTTCTTCCATAAGGAAGGGGCGACCCCTGAAAGCTCTTGCTGGTCTTCACCGTTCCCGTGCACCCTATCCACAGGCACAACAGAACTGGACTTCTCTGCTTTCCCATAGTCGGTACATCTCACGGCGCTGGTTCTCGGCAGAGACTCTTTCCAAAAAGGGAAACGTCCGGCTCTTTCTCCGACAAGGAAGGGGCCAGCCCTGAAAGCTCTTGCTGGTCTTCACCATCCCCGTGCAGCCTATCCACAGGCACAACAGCACTGGGCTTCTCTGCTTTCTCACAGCCGGTACATCTCACGGCGTTCGTTCTCAGCAGAGACTTTTTCTGAAAAGGCAAACGTCCGGCTCCTTCTTCCATAAGGAAGGGGCGACCCCTGAAAGCTCTTGCTGGTCTTCACCGTCCCCGTGCACCCTATCCACAGGCACAACAGCACTGGGCATCTGTGCTTTCCCAGAGACTCAGCATCTCACGGTGCTCGTTCTCGGCAGAGCCTATTTCCGAAAAAGCAAACGTCCGGCTCTTTCTCCCACAAGGAAGGGGCCAGCCCTGAAAGCTCTTGCTGGTCTTCACCATCCCCGTGCAGCCTATCCACAGGCACAACAGCACTGGGCTTCTCTGCTTTCTCACAGTCGGTACATCTCACGGTGCTCGTTCTCAGCAGAGACTTTTTCTGAAAAGACAAACGTCCGGCTCCTTCTTCCATAAGGAAGGGGCGACCCCTGAAAGCTCTTGCTGGTCTTCACCGTTCCCGTGCACCCTATCCACAGGTACAACAGAAATGGACTTCTCTGCTTTCCCATAGTCGGTACATCTCACAGCGCTGGTTCTCGGCAGAGCCTCTTTCCGAAAAGGGAAACGTCCAGCTCTTTCTCCCACAAGGAAGGTGCCAGCCCTGAAAGCTCTTGCTGCTCTACACCGTCCCCGTGCACCCTATCCACAGGCACAACAGCACTGGGCTTCTCTGCTTTCTCACAGTCGGTACATCTCACGGCGCTCGTTCTCGGCAGAGCCTTTTTCTGAAAAGGCAAACATCCGGCTCTTTCTCCGACAAGGAAGGGGTAAGCCCTGAAAGCTCTTGCTGGTCTTCACCGTTCCCGTGCACCCTATCCACAGGCACAACAGAACTGGACTTCTCGGCTTTCCCATAGTCGGTACATCTCACGGCGCTGGTTCTCGGCAGAGACTCTTTCCAAAAAGGGAAACGTCCGGCTCTTTCTCCGACAAGGAAGGGGCCAGCCCTGAAAGCTCTTGCTGCTCTACACCGTCCCCGTGCACCCTATCCACAGGCACAACAGCACTGGGCATCTGTGCTTTCCCAGAGACTCAGCATCTCACGGTGCTCGTTCTCGGCAGAGCCTATTTCCGAAAAAGCAAACGTCCGGGTCCTTCTTCCATAAGGAAGGGGTGACCCCTGAAAGCTCTTGCTGCTCTTCACCGTTCCCGTGCACCCTATCCACAGGCACAACAGCACTGGGCATCTGTGCTTTCCCAGAGACTCAGCATCTCACGGTGCTCGTTCTCGGCAGATCCTATTTCCGAAAAAGCAAACGTCCGGCTCTTTCTCCCACAAGGAAGGGGCCAGCCCTGAAAGCTGTTGCTGGTCTTCAACGTCCCCGTGCAGCCTATCCACAGGCACAACAGCACTGGGCTTCTGTGCTTTCCCAGAGACTCAGCATCTCACGGTGCTCGTTCTCGGCAGAGCCTATTTCCCAAAAAGCAAACGTCCGGATCCTTCTTCCATAAGGAAGGGGCCAGCCCTCAAAGCTCTTGCTGGTCTTCACCGTTCCCGTGCAGCCTATCCACAGGCACAACAGCACTGGGCTTCTCTGCTTTTCCACAGACCATACATCTCAAGGCAGTCATTCTCTTCAGAACCTCTTTCCGTAAAGGCAAACGTCCGGCTCCTTCTCCCACAAGGAAGGGGCCAGCCCTGAAAGCTCTTGCTGGTCTTCACCGTTCCCGTGCACCCTATCCACAGGCACAACAGCACTGGGCATCTGTGCTTTCCCAGAGACTCAGCATCTCACGGTGCTTGTTCTCGGCAGAGCCTCTTTCCGAAAAAGCAAACGTCCGGCTCTTTCTCCCACAAGGAAGGGGCCAGCCCTGAAAGCTCTTGCTGGTCTTCACAGTCCCTGTGCAGCCTATCCACAGGCACAACAGCACTGGGCTTCTCTGCTTTCTCACAGTCGGTGCATCTCACGGCGTTCGTCCTCGGCAGAGCCTTTTTCTGAAAAGGCAAACGTCTGGCTCCTTCTTCCATAAGGAAGGGGCGACCCCTGAAAGCTCTTGCTGCCCTTCACCGTTCCCGTGCAGCCTATCCGCATGCACAACAACATTGGGCTTCTCTGCTTTTCCACAGACCATACATCTCAATGCAGTCATTCTCTACAGAACCTCTTTCCGTAAAGGCAAATGTCCGGCTCATTCTCCCACAAGGAAGGAGCCAGCCCTGAAAGCTCTTGCTGGTCTTCACCGTTCCCGTGCACCCTATCCACAGGCACAACAGCACTTGGCATCTGTGCTTTCCCAGAGACTCAGCATCTCACGGTGCTCGTTCTCGGCAGATCCTATTTCCGAAAAAGCAAACGTGCGGCTCTTTCTCCCACAAGGAAGGGGCCAGCCCGGAAAGCTCTTGCTGGTCTTCACAGTCCCCGTGCAGCCTATCCACAGGCACAACAGCACTGGGCTTCTCTGCTTTCTCACAGTCGGTACATCTCACGGCGTTCGTTCTCAGCAGAGCCTTTTTCTGAAAAGGCAAACGTCCGGCTCCTTCTTCCATAAGGAAGGGGTAAGCCCTGAAAGCTCTTGCTGCTCTTCACCGTCCCCGTGCACCCTATCCACAGGCACAACAGAAATGGACTTCTCTGCTTTCCCATAGTCGGTACATCTCACGGTGCTCGTTCTCGGCAGAGCCTTTTTCCAAAAAGCAAACGTCCGTCTCTTTCTCCCACAAGGAAGGAGCCAGGCCTGAAAGCTCTTGCTGGTCTTTACCATCCCCGTGCAGCCTATCCACAGGCACAAAAACACTGGGCTTTTCTGCTTTCTCACAGTCGGTACATCTCACGGTGCTCGTTCTCGGCAGATCCTATTTCCGAAAAAGCAAACGTGCGGCTCTTTCTCCCACAAGGAAGGAGCCAGCCCTGAAAGCTCTTGCTGGTCTTCACAGTCCCCGTGCAGCCTATCCACAGGCACAACAGCACTGGGCTTCTCTGCTTTCTCACAGTCGGTACATCTCACGGCGTTCGTTCTCAGCAGAGCCTTTTTCTGAAAAGGCAAACGTCCGGCTCCTTCTTCCATAAGGAAGGGGTAAGCCCTGAAAGCTCTTGCTGCTCTTCACCGTCCCCGTGCACCCTATCCACAGGCACAACAGCACTGGGCATCTGTGCTTTCCCATAGTCGGTACATCTCACGGCGCTCGTTCTCGGCAGAGCCTTTTTCCAAAAAGCAAACGTCCGTCTCTTTCTCCCACAAGGAAGGAGCCAGGCCTGAAAGCTCTTGCTGGTCTTTACCATCCCCATGCAGCCTATCCACAGGCACAACAACACTGGGCTTTTCTGCTTTCTCACAGTCGGTACATCTCACGGTGCTCGTTCTCAGCAGAGCCTTTTTCTGAAACGACAATCGTCTGGCTCCTTCTTCCATAAGGAAGGGGTAAGCCCTGAAAGCTCTTGCTGGTCTTCACCGTCCCCGTGCAGCCTATCCACAGGCACAACAGCACTGGGCATCTGTGCTTTCCCAGAGACTCAGCATCTCACCGTGCTCGTTCTCAGCAGTGCGTATTTCCGAAAAAGCAAACGTCTGGCTCCTTCTCCCACAAGGAAGGGGAGAGCCCTGAAAGCTCTTGCTGGTCTTAACCGTCCCCGTGCAGCGTATCCACAGGCACAACAGCACTGGGCATCTGTGCTTTCCCAGAGACTCAGCATCTCACGGTGCTTGTTCTCGGCAGAGCCTCTTTCCGAAAAAGCAAACGTCCGGCTCTTTCTCCCACAAGGAAGGGGCCAGCCCTGAAAGCTCTTGCTGGTCTTCACAGTCCCCGTGCAGACTATCCACAGGCACAACAGCACTGGGCTTCTCTGCTTTCTCACAGTCGGTACATCTCACGGTGCTCGTTCTCAGCAGAGACTTTTTCTGAAAAGAGAAACGTCCGGCTCCTTCTTCCATAAGGAAGGGGCGACCCCTGAAAGCTCTTGCTGGTCTTCACCGTTCCCGTGCACCCTATCCACAGGCAAAACAGCACTGGGCTTCTCTGCTTTCCCATAGTCGGTACATCTCACGGCGCTGGTTCTCGGCAGTGCCTCTTTCCGAAAAGGGAAACGTCCAGCTCTTTCTCCCACAAGGAAGGTGCCAGCCCTGAAAGCTCTTGCTGGTCTTCACCGTCCCCGTGCACCCTATCCACAGGCACAACAGCACTGGGCATCTGTGCTTTCCCAGAGACTCAGCATCTCACGGTGCTCGTTCTCGGCAGAGCCTCTTTCCGAAAAATCAAACGTCCGGCTCCTTCTTCCATAAGGAAGGGGTGACCCCTGAAAGCTCTTGCTGGTCTTCACCGTTCCCGTGCACCCTATCCACAGGCACAACAACACTGGGCTTCTCTGCTTTTCCACAGACCATACATCTCAAGGCAGTCATTCTCTTCAGAACCTCTTTCCGTAAAGGCAAATATCCGGCTCCTTCTCCCACAAGGAAGGGGCCAGCCCTGAAAGCTCTTGCTGGTCTTCACCGTTCCCATGCACCCTATCCACAGGCACAACAGCACTGGGCATCTGTGCTTTCCCAGAGACTCAGCATCTCACGGTGCTCGTTCTCGGCAGATCCTATTTCCGAAAAAGCAAACGTGCGGCTCTTTCTCCCACAAGGAAGGGGCCAGCCCTGAAAGCTCTTGCTGGTCTTCAACGTCCCCGTGCAGCCTATCCACAGGCACAACAGCACTGGGCTTCTGTGCTTTCCCAGAGACTCAGCATCTCACGGTGCTCGTTCTCGGCAGAGCCTATTTCCGAAAAAGCAAACGTCCGGGTCCTTCTTCCATAAGGAAGGGGCCAGCCCTGAAAGCTCTTGCTGGTCTTCACCATTCCCGTGCACCCTATCCACAGGCACAACAACACTGGGCATCTGTGCTTTCCCAGAGATTCAGCATCTCACGGCGCTGGTTCTCGGCAGAGCCTCTTTCCGAAAAAGCAAACGTCCGGCTCTTTCTCCCACAAGGAAGGGGCCAGCCCTGAAAGCTCTTGCTGGTCTTCACAGTCCCCGTGCAGCCTATCCACAGGCACAACAGCACTGGGCTTCTCTGCTTTCTCACAGTCGGTACATCTCACGGCGTTCGTTCTAGGCACAGCCTTTTTCTGAAAAGGCAAACGTCCGGCTCCTTCTTCCATAAGGAAGTGGTAAGCCCTGAAAGCTCTTGCTGGTCTTCACCGTTCCCGTGCACCCTATCCACAGGCACAACAGCACTGGACTTCTCTGCTTTCCCATAGTCGGTACATCTCACGGCGCTGGTTCTCGGCAGAGCCTTTTTCTGAAAAGGCAAACGTCCGGGTCCTTCTTCCATAAGGAAGGGGCCAGCCCTGAAAGATCTTGCTGGTCTTCACCGTTCCCGTGCACCCTATCCACAGGCACAACAACACTGGGCTTCTCTGCTTTTCCACAGGCCATACATCTCAAGGCAGTCATTCTCTTCAGAACCTCTTTCTGTAAAGGCAAACGTCCGGCTCCTTCTCCAACAAGGAAGGGGCCAGCCCTAAAAGCTCTTGCTGGTCTTCACCGTTCCCGTGCACCCTATCCACAGGCACAACAGCACTGGGCATCTGTGCTTTCCCAGAGACTCAGCATCTCACGGTGCTTGTTCTCGGCAGAGCCTCTTTCCGAAAAAGCAAACGTCCGGCTCTTTCTCCCACAAGGAAGGGGCCAGCCCTGAAAGCTCTTGCTGGTCTTCACAGTCCCTGTGCACCCTATCCACAGGCACAACAGCACTGGGCTTCTCTGCTTTTCCACAGACCATACATCTCACGGCGCTCGTTCTCGGCAGAGCCTTTTTCCAAAAAGCAAACGTCCGGCTCTTTCTCCCACAAGGAAGGAGCCAGCCCTGAAACCTCTTGCTGGTCTTCAACGTCCCCGTGCAGCCTATCCACAGGCACAACAGCACTGGGCATCTGTGCTTTCCCAGAGACTCAGCATCTCACGGTGATCGTTCTCGGCAGAGCCTATTTCCGAAAAGGCAAACGTCCGGCTCTTTCTCCCACAAGGAAGGGGCCAGCCCTGTAAGCTCTTGCTGGTCTTCACCATCCCCGTGCAGCCCATCCACAGGCACAACAGCACTGGGCATCTGTGCTTTCCCAGAGACTCAGCATCTCACGGTGCTTGTTCTCGGCAGAGCCTATTTCCGAAAAAGCAAACGTGCGGCTCTTTCTCCCACAAGGAAGGGGCCAGCCCTGAAAGCTCTTGCTGGTCTTCACAGTCCCCGTGCAGCCTATCCACAGGCACAACAGCACTGGGCTTCTCTGCTTTCTCACAGTCGGTACATCTCACGGTGCTCGTTCTCGGCAGAGCCTTTTTCTGAAAAGGCAAACGTCCGGCTCCTTATTCCATATGGAAGGGGCGACCCCTGAAAGCTCTTGCTGGTCTTCACCGTTCCCTTGCACGCTATCCACAGGCAAAACAGCACTGGGCATCTGTGCTTTCCCATAGTCGGTACATCTCACGGCGCTCGATCTCGGCAGAGCCTTTTTCCAAAAAGCAAACGTCCGGCTCTTTCTCCCACAAGGAAGGAGCCAGGCCTGAAAGCTCTTGCTGTTCTTTACCATCCCCGTGCAGCCTATCCACAGGCACAACAACACTGGGCTTTTCTGCTTTCTCACAGTCGGTACATCTCACGGTGCTCGTTCTCAGCAGAGCCTTTTTCTGAAACGACAATCGTCTGGCTCCTTCTTCCATAAGGAAGGGGTAAGCCCTGAAAGCTCTTGCTGGTCTTCACCGTTCCCATGCACCCTATCCACAGGCACAACAGAACTGGACGTCTCAGCTTTCCCATAGTCGGTACATCTCACAGCGCTGGTTCTCAGCAGAGCCTCTTTCCGAAAAGGGCAACGTCCGGCTCTTTCTCCCACAAGGAAGGGGCCAGCCCTGAAAACTCTTGCTGCTCTACACCGTCCCCGTGCACCCTATCCACAGGCACAACAGCACTGGGCTTCTCTGCTTTCTGACAGTCGGTACATCTCACGGCGTTCGTTCTCGGCAGAGCCTTTTTCTGAAAAGGCAAACGTCCGGCTCCTTCTCCCATAAGGAAGGGGTAAGCCCTGAAAGCTCTTGCTGGTCTTCACCGTTCCCGTGCACCCTATCCACAGGCACAACAGCACTGGGCATCTGTGCTTTCCCAGAGACTCAGCATCTCACGGTGCTCGTTCTCGGCAGATCCTATTTCCGAAAAAGCAAACGTCCGGCTCTTTCTCCCACAAGGAAGGGGCCGTCCCTGAAAGCTCTTGCTGGTCTTCACAGTCCCCGTGCAGCCTATCCACAGGCACAACAGCACTGGGCTTCTCTGCTTTCTGACAGTCGGTACATCTCACGGTGCTCGTTCTCAGCAGAGACTTTTTCTGAAAAGGCAAACGTCCGGCTCCTTCTTCCATAAGGAAGGGGCGACCCCTGAAAGCTCTTGCTGGTCTTCACCGTTCCCGTGCACCCTATCCACAGGCACAACAGAACTGGACTTCTCTGCTTTCCCATAGTCGGTACATCTCACGGCGCTGGTTCTCGGCAGAGACTCCTTCCAAAAAGGGAAACGTCCGGCTCTTTCTCCCACAAGGAAGGGGCCAGCCCTGAAAGCTCTTGCTGGTCTTCACAGTCCTCGTGCAGCCTATCCACAGGCACAACAGCACTGGGCTTCTCTGCTTTCTCACAGTCGGTACATCTCACGGCGTTCGTTCTTGGCAGAGCCTTTTTCTGAAAAGGCAAACGTCCGGCTCCTTCTTCCATAAGGAAGTGGTAAGCCCTGAAAGCTCTTGCTGCTCTTCACCGTCCCCGTGCAGCCTATCCACAGGCACAACAGCACTGGGCATCTGTGCTTTCCCAGAGACTCAGCGTCTCACGGTGCTTGTTCTCGGCAGAGCCTCTTTCCGAAAAAGCAAACGTCCGGCTCTTTCTCCCACAAGGAAGGGGCACACCTGAAAGCTCTTTCTGGTCTTTACCATCCCCGTGCAGCCTATCCACAGGCACAACAGCACTGGGCTTCTCTGCTTTCTCACAGTCGGTACATCTCACGGCGCTCGTTCTCAGCAGAGACTTTTTCTGAAAAGGCAAACGTCCGACTCCTTCTTCCATAAGGAAGAGGCGACCCCTGAAAGCTCTTGCTGGTCTTCACCGTTCCCGTGCACCCTATCCACAGGCACAACAGAAATGGACTTCTCGGCTTTCCCATAGTCGGTACATCTCACGGCGCTGGTTCTCGGCAGAGACTCTTTCCAAAAAGGGAAACGTCCGGCTCTTTCTCCCACAAGGAAGGGGCCAGCCCTGAAAGCTCTTGCTGGTCTTCACCGTTCCCGTGCACTCTAACCACAGGCACAACAGCACTGGGCATCTGTGCTTTCCCAGAGACTCAGCATATCACGGTGCTCGTTCTCGGCAGATCCTATTTCCGAAAAAGCAAACGTGGGCTCTTTCTCCACAAGGAAGGGGCTAGCCCTGAAAGCTCTTGCTGGTCTTCACAGTCCCCGTGCAGCCTATCCACAGGCACAACAGCACTGGGCTTCTCTGCTTTCTCACAGTCGGTACATCTCACGGTGCTCGTTCTCAGCAGAGACTTTTTCTGAAAAGACAAACGTCCGGCTCCTTCTTCCATAAGGAAGGGGCGACCCCTGAAAGCTCTTGCTGGTCTTCACCGTTCCCGTGCACCCTATCCACAGGCACAACAGAAATGGACTTCTCTGCTTTCCCATAGTCGGTACATCTCACGGCGCTGGTTCTCGGCAGAGCCTCTTTCCGAAAAGGGAAACGTCCAGCTCTTTCTCCCACAAGGAAGGTGCCAGCCCTGAAAGATCTTGCTGCTCTACACCGTCCCCGTGCACCCTATCCACAGGCACAACAGCACTGGGCATCTGTGCTTTCCCATAGTCGGTACATCTCACGGCGCTCGTTCTCGGCAGAGCCTTTTTCCAAAAAGCAAACATCCGTCTCTTTCTCCCACAAGGAAGGAGCCAGGCCTGAAAGCTCTTGCTGGTCTTTACCATCCCCGTGCAGCCTATCCACAGGCACAACAACACTGGGCTTTTCTGCTTTCTCACAGTCGGTACATCTCACGGTGCTCGTTCTCAGCAGAGCCTTTTTCTGAAACGACAATCGTCTGGCTCCTTCTTCCATAAGGAAGGGGTAAGCCCTGAAAGCTCTTGCTGGTCTTCACCGTCCCCGTGCAGCCTATCCACAGGCACAACAGCACTGGGCATCTGTGCTTTCCCAGAGACTCAGCATCTCACCGTGCTCGTTCTCAGCAGTGCGTATTTCCGAAAAAGCAAACGTCTGGCTCCTTCTCCCACAAGGAAGGGGAGAGCCCTGAAAGCTCTTGCTGGTCTTCACCGTCCCCGTGCAGCGTATCCACAGGCACAACAGCACTGGGCATCTGTGCTTTCCCAGAGACTCAGCATCTCACGGTGCTTGTTCTCGGCAGAGCCTCTTTCCGAAAAAGCAAACGTCCGGCTCTTTCTCCCACAAGGAAGGGGCCAGCCCTGAAAGCTCTTGCTGGTCTTCACAGTCCCCGTGCAGCCTATCCACAGGCACAACAACACTGGGCTTCTCTGCTTTCTCACAGTCGGTACATCTCACGGAGCTCGTTCTCAGCAGAGCCTTTTTCTGAAAAGACAAACGTCCGGCTCCTTCTTCCTTAAGGAAGGGGCCAGCCCTGAAAGCTCTTGCTGGTCTTCACCGTTCCCGTGCACCCTATCCACAGGCACAACAGCACTGGGCATCTGTGCTTTCCCAGAGACTCAGCATCTCACGGTGCTTGTTCTCTGCAGAGCCTGTTTCCGAAAAATCAAACGTCCGGCTCTTTCTCCCACAAGGAAGGGGCCAGCCCTGAAAGCTCTTGCTGGTCTTCACCGTTCCCGTGCACCCTATCCACAGGCACAACAGCACTGGGCTTCTCTGCTTTCTCACAGTTGGTACATCTCACGGTGCTCGTTCTCAGCAGAGCATTTTTCTGAAAAGGCAAACGTCCGGGTCCTTCTTCCATAAGGAAGGGGCGACCCCTGAAAGCTCTTGCTTGTCTTCACCGTTCCCGTGCACCCTATCCACAGGCACAACAGAACTGGACTTCTCTGCTTTCCCATAGTCGGTACATCTCACGGCGCTGGTTCTCGGCAGAGACTCTTTCCAAAAAGGGAAACATCTGGCACTTTCTCCCACAAGGAAGGGGCCAGCCCTGAAAGCTCTTCCTGGTCTTCACCATCCCCGTGCAGCCTATCCACAGGCACAACAGCACTGGGCTTCTCTGCTTTCTCACAGCCGGTACATCTCACGGCGTTCGTTCTCAGCAGAGCCTTTTTCTGAAAAGGCAAACGTCCGGGTCCTTCTTCCATAAGGAAGGGTTAAGCCCTGAAAGCTCTTGCTGCTCTTCACCGTCCCCGTGCAGCCTATCCACAGGCACAACAGCACTGGGCATCTGTGCTTTCCCAGAGACTCAGCATCTCACGGTGCTCGTGCTCGGCAGAGCCTATTTCTGAAAAGGCAAACGTCCGGCTCTTTCTCACACAAGGAAGGGGCCAGCCCTGAAAGCTCTTGCTGGTCTTCACCATCCCCGTGCAGCCTATCCACAGGCACAACAGCACTGGGCATCTGTGCTTTCCCAGAGACTCAGCATCTCACGGTGCTTGTTCTCGGCAGAGCCTCTTTCCGAAAAATCAAAAGTCCGGCTCTTTCTCCCACAAGGAAGGGGCCAGCCCTGAAAGCTCTTGCTGGTCTTCACAGTCCCCGTGCAGCCTATCCACAGGCACAACAGCACTGGGCTTCTCTGCTTTCTCACAGTCGGTACATCTCACAGTGCTCGTTCTCAGCAGAGCCTTTTTCTGAAAAGGCAAACGTCCGGCTCCTTCTTCCATAAGGAAGGGGCGACCCCTGAAAGCTCTTGCTGGTCTTCACCGTTCCCGTGCACCCTATCCACAGGCACAACAGCACTGGACTTCTCTGCTTTCCCATAGTCGGTACATCTCACGGCGCTCGTTCTCGGCAGAGCCTTTTTCCGAAAAGCAAACATCCGGCTCTTTCTCCGACAAGGAAGGGGTAAGCCCTGAAAGCTCTTGCTGCTCTTCACCGTCCCCGTGCAGCCCATCCACAGGCACAACAGCACTGGGCATCTGTGCTTTCCCAGAGACTCAGCATCTCACGGTGCTCGTTCTCGGCAGAGCCTATTTCCGAAAAAGCAAACGTCTGGCTCTTTCTCCCACAAGGAAGAGGACAGCCCTGAAAGCTCTTGCTGCTCTTCACCATCCCCGTGCAGCCTATCCACAGGCACAACAGAACTTTACTTCTCTGCTTTCCCATAGTTGGTACATCTCACGGCGCTGGTTCTCGGTAGAGACTCTTTCCAAAAAGGGAAATATCCTGCTTTTCTCCAACAAGGAAGGGGCCAGCCCTGAAAGCTCTTGCTGGTCTTCACCGTTCCCGTGCACTCTAACCACAGGCACAACAGCACTGGGCATCTGTGCTTTCCCAGAGACTCAGCATATCACGGTGCTCGTTCTCGGCAGATCCTATTTCCGAAAAAGCAAACGTGGGCTCTTTCTCCTCAAGGAAGGGGCTAGCCCTGAAAGCTCTTGCTGGTCTTCACAGTCCCCGTGCAGCCTATCCACAGGCACAACAGCACTGGGCTTCTCTGCTTTCTCACAGTCGGTACATCTCACGGTGCTCGTTCTCAGCAGAGACTTTTTCTGAAAAGAGAAACGTCCGGCTCCTTCTTCCATAAGGAAGGGGCGACCCCTGAAAGCTCTTGCTGGTCTTCACCGTTCCCGTGCACCCTATCCACAGGCAAAACAGCACTGGGCTTCTCTGCTTTCCCATAGTCGGTACATCTCACGGCGCTGGTTCTCGGCAGTGCCTCTTTCCGAAAAGGGAAACGTCCAGCTCTTTCTCCCACAAGGAAGGTGCCAGCCCTGAAAGCTCTTGCTGCTCTACACCGTCCCCGTGCACCCTATCCACAGGCACAACAGCACTGGGCATCTGTGCTTTCCCAGAGACTCAGCATCTCACGGTGCTCGTTCTCGGCAGAGCCTCTTTCCGAAAAATCAAACGTCCGGGTCCTTCTTCCATAAGGAAGGGGTGACCCCTGAAAGCTCTTGCTGGTCTTCACCGTTCCCGTGCACCCTATCCACAGGCACAACAACACTGGGCTTCTCTGCTTTTCCACAGACCATACATCTCAAGGCAGTCATTCTCTTCAGAACCTCTTTCCGTAAAGGCAAATATCCGGCTCCTTCTCCCACAAGGAAGGGGCCAGCCCTGAAATCTCTTGCTGGTCTTCACCGTTCCCATGCACCCTATCCACAGGCACAACAGCACTGGGCATCTGTGCTTTCCCAGAGACTCAGCATCTCACGGTGCTCGTTCTCGGCAGATCCTATTTCCGAAAAAGCAAACGTGCGGCTCTTTCTCCCACAAGGAAGGGGCCAGCCCTGAAAGCTCTTGCTGGTCTTCAACGTCCCCGTGCAGCCTATCCACAGGCAAAACAGCACTGGGCTTCTGTGCTTTCCCAGAGACTCAGCATCTCACGGTGCTCGTTCTCGGCAGAGCCTATTTCCGAAAAAGCAAACGTCCGGGTCCTTCTTCCATAAGGAAGGGGCCAGCCCTGAAAGCTCTTGCTGGTCTTCACCATTCCCGTGCACCCTATCCACAGGCACAACAACACTGGGCTTCTCTGCTTTTCCACAGACCATACATCTCAAGGCAGTCATTCTCTTCAGAACCTCTTTCCGTAAAGGCAAATGTCCGGCTCCTTCTCCCACAAGGAAGGGGCCAGCCCTGAAAGCTCTTGCTGGTCTTCACCGTTCCCGTGCACCCTATCCACAGGCACAACAACATTGGGCATCTGTGCTTTCCCAGAGATTCAGCATCTCACGGCGCTGGTTCTCGGCAGAGCCTCTTTCCGAAAAAGCAAACGTCCGGCTCCTTCTTCCATAAGGAAGTGGTAAGCCCTGAAAGCTCTTGCTGGTCTTCACCGTTCCCGTGCACCCTATCCACAGGCACAACAGCACTGGACTTCTCTGCTTTCCCATAGTCGGTACATCTCACGGCGCTGGTTCTCGGCAGAGCCTTTTTCTGAAAAGGCAAACGTCCGGGTCCTTCTTCCATAAGGAAGGGGCCAGCCCTGAAAGATCTTGCTGGTCTTCACCGTTCCCGTGCACCCTATCCACAGGCACAACAACACTGGGCTTCTCTGCTTTTCCACAGGCCATACATCTCAAGGCAGTCATTCTCTTCAGAACCTCTTTCTGTAAAGGCAAACGTCCGGCTCCTTCTCCAACAAGGAAGGGGCCAGCCCTAAAAGCTCTTGCTGGTCTTCACCGTTCCCGTGCACCCTATCCACAGGCACAACAGCACTGGGCATCTGTGCTTTCCCAGAGACTCAGCATCTCACGGTGCTTGTTCTCGGCAGAGCCTCTTTCCGAAAAAGCAAACGTCCGGCTCTTTCTCCCACAAGGAAGGGGCCAGCCCTGAAAGCTCTTGCTGGTCTTCACAGTCCCTGTGCACCCTATCCACAGGCACAACAGCACTGGGCTTCTCTGCTTTCTCACAGTCGGTGCATCTCACGGCGTTCGTTCTCGGCAGAGCCTTTTTCTGAAAAGGCAAACGTCTGGCTCCTTCTTCCATAAGGAAGGGGCGACCCCTGAAAGCTTTTGCTGCCCTTCACCGTTCCCGTGCACCCTATCCACAGGCACAACAACACTGGGCTTCTCTGCTTTTCCACAGACCATACATCTCAAGGCAGTCATTCTCTTCAGAACCTCTTTCCGTAAATGCAAATGTTCGGCTCATTCTCCCACAAGGAAGGAGCCAGCCCTGAAAGCTCTTGCTGCTCTACACCGTCCCCGTGCACCCTATCCACAGGCACAACAGCACTGGGCATCTGTGCTTTCCCAGAGACTCAGCATCTCACGGTGCTCGTTCTCGGCAGAGCCTCTTTCCGAAAAATCAAACGTCCGGCTCCTTCTTCCATAAGGAAGGGGTGACCCCTGAAAGCTCTTGCTGGTCTTCACCGTTCCCGTGCACCCTATCCACAGGCACAACAGCACTGGGCTTCTCTGCTTTTCCACAGACCATACATCTCACGGCGCTCCTTCTCGGCAGAGCCTTTTTCCAAAAAGCAAACGTCCGGCTCTTTCTCCCACAAGGAAGCAGCCAGCCCTGAAACCTCTTGCTGGTCTTCAACGTCCCCGTGCAGCCTATCCACAGGCACAACAGCACTGGGCATCTGTGCTTTCCCAGAGACTCAGCATCTCACGGTGATCGTTCTCGGCAGAGCCTATTTCCGAAAAGGCAAACGTCCGGCTCTTTCTCCCACAAGGAAGGGGCCAGCCCTGTAAGCTCTTGCTGGTCTTCACAGTCCCCGTGCAGCCTATCCACAGGCACAACAGCACTGGGCTTCTCTGCTTTCTCACAGTCGGTACATCTCACGGTGCTCGTTCTCGGCAGAGCCTTTTTCTGAAAAGGCAAACGTCCGGCTCATTATTCCATATGGAAGGGGCGACCCCTGAAAGCTCTTGCTGGTCTTCACCGTTCCCGTGCACGCTATCCACAGGCACAACAGAAATGGACTTCTCGGCTTTCCCATAGTCGGTACATCTCACGGCGCTGGTTCTCGGCAGAGACTCTTTCCAAAAAGGGAAACGTCCGGCTCTTTCTCCCACAAGGAAGGGGCCAGCCCTGAAAGCTCTTGCTGGTCTTCACCGTTCCCGTGCACTCTAACCACAGGCACAACAGCACTGGGCATCTGTGCTTTCCCAGAGACTCAGCATATCACGGTGCTCGTTCTCGGCAGATCCTATTTCCGAAAAAGCAAACGTGGGCTCTTTCTCCACAAGGAAGGGGCTAGCCCTGAAAGCTCTTGCTGGTCTTCACAGTCCCCGTGCAGCCTATCCACAGGCACAACAGCACTGGGCTTCTCTGCTTTCTCACAGTCGGTACATCTCACGGTGCTCGTTCTCAGCAGAGACTTTTTCTGAAAAGACAAACGTCCGGCTCCTTCTTCCATAAGGAAGGGGCGACCCCTGAAAGCTCTTGCTGGTCTTCACCGTTCCCGTGCACCCTATCCACAGGCACAACAGAAATGGACTTCTCTGCTTTCCCATAGTCGGTACATCTCACGGCGCTGGTTCTCGGCAGAGCCTCTTTCCGAAAAGGGAAACGTCCAGCTCTTTCTCCCACAAGGAAGGTGCCAGACCTGAAAGATCTTGCTGCTCTACACCGTCCCCGTGCACCCTATCCACAGGCACAACAGCACTGGGCATCTGTGCTTTCCCATAGTCGGTACATCTCACGGCGCTCGTTCTCGGCAGAGCCTTTTTCCAAAAAGCAAACGTCCGTCTCTTTCTCCCACAAGGAAGGAGCCAGGCCTGAAAGCTCTTGCTGGTCTTTACCATCCCCGTGCAGCCTATCCACAGGCACAACAACACTGGGCTTTTCTGCTTTCTCACAGTCGGTACATCTCACGGTGCTCGTTCTCAGCAGAGCCTTTTTCTGAAACGACAATCGTCTGGCTCCTTCTTCCATAAGGAAGGGGTAAGCCCTGAAAGCTCTTGCTGGTCTTCACCGTCCCCGTGCAGCCTATCCACAGGCACAACAGCACTGGGCATCTGTGCTTTCCCAGAGACTCAGCATCTCACCGTGCTCGTTCTCAGCAGTGCGTATTTCCGAAAAAGCAAACGTCTGGCTCCTTCTCCCACAAGGAAGGGGAGAGCCCTGAAAGCTCTTGCTGGTCTTCACCGTCCCCGTGCAGCGTATCCACAGGCACAACAGCACTGGGCATCTGTGCTTTCCCAGAGACTCAGCATCTCACGGTGCTTGTTCTCGGCAGAGCCTCTTTCCGAAAAAGCAAACGTCCGGCTCTTTCTCCCACAAGGAAGGGGCCAGCCCTGAAAGCTCTTGCTGGTCTTCACAGTCCCCGTGCAGCCTATCCACAGGCACAACAGCACTGGGCTTCTCTGCTTTCTCACAGTCGGTACATCTCACGGAGCTCGTTCTCAGCAGAGCCTTTTTCTGAAAAGACAAACGTCCGGCTCCTTCTTCCTTAAGGAAGGGGCCAGCCCTGAAAGCTCTTGCTGGTCTTCACCGTTCCCGTGCACCCTATCCACAGGCACAACAGCACTGGGCATCTGTGCTTTCCCAGAGACACAGCATCTCACGGTGCTTGTTCTCTGCAGAGCCTGTTTCCGAAAAATCAAACGTCCGGCTCTTTCTCCCACAAGGAAGGGGCCAGCCCTGAAAGCTCTTGCTGGTCTTCACAGTCCCCGTGCAGCCTATCCACAGGCACAACAGCACTGGGCTTCTCTGCTTTCTCACAGTCGGTACATCTCACGGCGTTCGTTCTAGGCAGAGCCTTTTTCTGAAAAGGCAAACGTCCGGCTCCTTCTTCCATAAGGAAGTGGTAAGCCCTGAAAGCTCTTGCTGGTCTTCACCGTTCCCGTGCACCCTATCCACAGGCACAACAGCACTGGGCTTCTCTGCTTTCTCACAGTTGGTACATCTCACGGTGCTCGTTCTCAGCAGAGCATTTTTCTGAAAAGGCAAACGTCCGGGTCCTTCTTCCATAAGGAAGGGGCGACCCCTGAAAGCTCTTGCTTGTCTTCACCGTTCCCGTGCACCCTATCCACAGGCACAACAGAACTGGACTTCTCTGCTTTCCCATAGTCGGTACATCTCACGGCGCTGGTTCTCGGCAGAGACTCTTTCCAAAAAGGGAAACATCTGGCACTTTCTCCCACAAGGAAGGGGCCAGCCCTGAAAGCTCTTCCTGGTCTTCACCATCCCCGTGCAGCCTATCCACAGGCACAACAGCACTGGGCTTCTCTGCTTTCTCACAGCCGGTACATCTCACGGCGTTCGTTCTCAGCAGAGCCTTTTTCTGAAAAGGCAAACGTCCGGGTCCTTCTTCCATAAGGAAGGGTTAAGCCCTGAAAGCTCTTGCTGCTCTTCACCGTCCCCGTGCAGCCTATCCACAGGCACAACAGCACTGGGCATCTGTGCTTTCCCAGAGACTCAGCATCTCACGGTGCTCGTGCTCGGCAGAGCCTATTTCTGAAAAGGCAAACGTCCGGCTCTTTCTCCCACAAGGAAGGGGCCAGCCCTGAAAGCTCTTGCTGGTCTTCACAGTACCCGTGCAGCCTATCCACAGGCACAACAGCACTGGGCATCTGTGCTTTCCCAGAGACTCAGCATCTCACGGTGCTTGTTCTCGGCAGAGCCTCTTTCCGAAAAATCAAAAGTCCGGCTCTTTCTCCCACAAGGAAGGGGCCAGCCCTGAAAGCTCTTGCTGGTCTTCACAGTCCCCGTGTAGCCTATCCACAGGCACAACAGCACTGGGCTTCTCTGCTTTCTCACAGTCGGTACATCTCACAGTGCTCGTTCTCAGCAGAGCCTTTTTCTGAAAAGGCAAACGTCCGGCTCCTTCTTCCATAAGGAAGGGGCGACCCCTGAAAGCTCTTGCTGGTCTTCACCGTTCCCGTGCACCCTATCCACAGGCACAACAGCACTGGACTTCTCTGCTTTCCCATAGTCGGTACATCTCACGGCGCTCGTTCTCGGCAGAGCCTTTTTCCGAAAAGCAAACATCCGGCTCTTTCTCCGACAAGGAAGGGGTAAGCCCTGAAAGCTCTTGCTGCTCTTCACCGTCCCCGTGCAGCCCATCCACAGGCACAACAGCACTGGGCATTTGTGCTTTCCCAGAGACTCAGCATCTCACGGTGCTCGTTCTCGGCAGAGCCTATTTCCGAAAAAGCAAACGTCTGGCTCTTTCTCCCACAAGGAAGAGGACAGCCCTGAAAGCTCTTGCTGCTCTTCACCATCCCCGTGCAGCCTATCCACAGGCACAACAGAACTTTACTTCTCTGCTTTCCCATAGTTGGTACATCTCACGGCGCTGGTTCTCGGTAGAGACTCTTTCCAAAAAGGGAAATATCCTGCTTTTCTCCAACAAGGAAGGGGCCAGCCCTGAAAGCTCTTGCTGGTCTTCACCGTTCCCGTGCACTCTAACCACAGGCACAACAGCACTGGGCATCTGTGCTTTCCCAGAGACTCAGCATATCACGGTGCTCGTTCTCGGCAGATCCTATTTCCGAAAAAGCAAACGTGGGCTCTTTCTCCTCAAGGAAGGGGCTAGCCCTGAAAGCTCTTGCTGGTCTTCACAGTCCCCGTGCAGCCTATCCACAGGCACAACAGCACTGGGCTTCTCTGCTTTCTCACAGTCGGTACATCTCACGGTGCTCGTTCTCAGCAGAGACTTTTTCTGAAAAGAGAAACGTCCGGCTCCTTCTTCCATAAGGAAGGGGCGACCCCTGAAAGCTCTTGCTGGTCTTCACCGTTCCCGTGCACCCTATCCACAGGCAAAACAGCACTGGGCTTCTCTGCTTTCCCATAGTCGGTACATCTCACGGCGCTGGTTCTCGGCAGTGCCTCTTTCCGAAAAGGGAAACGTCCAGCTCTTTCTCCCACAAGGAAGGTGCCAGCCCTGAAAGCTCTTGCTGCTCTACACCGTCCCCGTGCACCCTATCCACAGGCACAACAGCACTGGGCATCTGTGCTTTCCCAGAGACTCAGCATCTCACGGTGCTCGTTCTCGGCAGAGCCTCTTTCCGAAAAATCAAACGTCCGGGTCCTTCTTCCATAAGGAAGGGGTGACCCCTGAAAGCTCTTGCTGGTCTTCACCGTTCCCGTGCACCCTATCCACAGGCACAACAACACTGGGCTTCTCTGCTTTTCCACAGACCATACATCTCAAGGCAGTCATTCTCTTCAGAACCTCTTTCCGTAAAGGCAAATATCCGGCTCCTTCTCCCACAAGGAAGGGGCCAGCCCTGAAAGCTCTTGCTGGTCTTCACCGTTCCCATGCACCCTATCCACAGGCACAACAGCACTGGGCATCTGTGCTTTCCCAGAGACTCAGCATCTCACGGTGCTCGTTCTCGGCAGATCCTATTTCCGAAAAAGCAAACGTGCGGCTCTTTCTCCCACAAGGAAGGGGCCAGCCCTGAAAGCTCTTGCTGGTCTTCAACGTCCCCGTGCAGCCTATCCACAGGCAAAACAGCACTGGGCTTCTGTGCTTTCCCAGAGACTCAGCATCTCACGGTGCTCGTTCTCGGCAGAGCCTATTTCCGAAAAAGCAAACGTCCGGGTCCTTCTTCCATAAGGAAGGGGCCAGCCCTGAAAGCTCTTGCTGGTCTTCACCATTCCCGTGCACCCTATCCACAGGCACAACAACACTGGGCTTCTCTGCTTTTCCACAGACCATACATCTCAAGGCAGTCATTCTCTTCAGAACCTCTTTCCGTAAAGGCAAATGTCCGGCTCCTTCTCCCACAAGGAAGGGGCCAGCCCTGAAAGCTCTTGCTGCTCTTCACCGTTCCCGTGCACCCTATCCACAGGCACAACAACATTGGGCATCTGTGCTTTCCCAGAGATTCAGCATCTCACGGCGCTGGTTCTCGGCAGAGCCTCTTTCCGAAAAAGCAAACGTCCGGCTCCTTCTTCCATAAGGAAGTGGTAAGCCCTGAAAGCTCTTGCTGGTCTTCACCGTTCCCATGCACCCTATCCACAGGCACAACAGCACTGGGCATCTGTGCTTTCCCAGAGACTCAGCATCTCACGGTGCTCGTTCTCGGCAGATCCTATTTCCGAAAAAGCAAACGTGCGGCTCTTTCTCCCACAAGGAAGGGGCCAGCCCTGAAAGCTCTTGCTGGTCTTCAACGTCCCCGTGCAGCCTATCCACAGGCAAAACAGCACTGGGCTTCTGTGCTTTCCCAGAGACTCAGCATCTCACGGTGCTCGTTCTCGGCAGAGCCTATTTCCGAAAAAGCAAACGTCCGGGTCCTTCTTCCATAAGGAAGGGGCCAGCCCTGAAAGCTCTTGCTGGTCTTCACCATTCCCGTGCACCCTATCCACAGGCACAACAACACTGGGCTTCTCTGCTTTTCCACAGACCATACATCTCAAGGCAGTCATTCTCTTCAGAACCTCTTTCCGTAAAGGCAAATGTCCGGCTCCTTCTCCCACAAGGAAGGGGCCAGCCCTGAAAGCTCTTGCTGCTCTTCACCGTTCCCGTGCACCCTATCCACAGGCACAACAACATTGGGCATCTGTGCTTTCCCAGAGATTCAGCATCTCACGGCGCTGGTTCTCGGCAGAGCCTCTTTCCGAAAAAGCAAACGTCCGGCTCCTTCTTCCATAAGGAAGTGGTAAGCCCTGAAAGCTCTTGCTGGTCTTCACCGTTCCCGTGCACCCTATCCACAGGCACAACAGCACTGGACTTCTCTGCTTTCCCATAGTCGGTACATCTCACGGCGCTGTTTCTCGGCAGAGCCTTTTTCTGAAAAGGCAAACGTCCGGGTCCTTCTTCCATAAGGAAGGGGCCAGCCCTGAAAGATCTTGCTGGTCTTCACCGTTCCCGTGCACCCTATCCACAGGCACAACAACACTGGGCTTCTCTGCTTTTCCACAGGCCATACATCTCAAGGCAGTCATTCTCTTCAGAACCACTTTCTGTAAAGGCAAACGTCCGGCTCCTTCTCCAACAAGGAAGGGGCCAGCCCTAAAAGCTCTTGCTGGTCTTCACCGTTCCCGTGCACCCTATCCACAGGCACAACAGCACTGGGCATCTGTGCTTTCCCAGAGACTCAGCATCTCACGGTGCTTGTTCTCGGCAGAGCCTCTTTCCGAAAAAGCAAACGTGCGGCTCTTTCTCCCACAAGGAAGGGGCCAGCCCTGAAAGCTCTTGCTGGTCTTCACAGTCCCTGTGCACCCTATCCACAGGCACAACAGCACTGGGCTTCTCTGCTTTCTCACAGTCGGTGCATCTCACGGCGTTCGTTCTCGGCAGAGCCTTTTTCTGAAAAGGCAAACGTCTGGCTCCTTCTTCCATAAGGAAGGGGCGACCCCTGAAAGCTTTTGCTGCCCTTCACCGTTCCCGTGCACCCTATCCACAGGCACAACAACACTGGGCTTCTCTGCTTTTCCACAGACCATACATCTCAAGGCAGTCATTCTCTTCAGAACCTCTTTCCGTAAATGCAAATGTTCGGCTCATTCTCCCACAAGGAAGGAGCCAGCCCTGAAAGCTCTTGCTGCTCTACACCGTCCCCGTGCACCCTATCCACAGGCACAACAGCACTGGGCATCTGTGCTTTCCCAGAGACTCAGCATCTCACGGTGCTCGTTCTCGGCAGAGCCTCTTTCCGAAAAATCAAACGTCCGGCTCCTTCTTCCATAAGGAAGGGGTGACCCCTGAAAGCTCTTGCTGGTCTTCACCGTTCCCGTGCACCCTATCCACAGGCACAACAGCACTGGGCTTCTCTGCTTTTCCACAGACCATACATCTCACGGCGCTCCTTCTCGGCAGAGCCTTTTTCCAAAAAGCAAACGTCCGGCTCTTTCTCCCACAAGGAAGGAGCCAGCCCTGAAACCTCTTGCTGGTCTTCAACGTCCCCGTGCAGCCTATCCACAGGCACAACAGCACTGGGCATCTGTGCTTTCCCAGAGACTCAGCATCTCACGGTGATCGTTCTCGGCAGAGCCTATTTCCGAAAAGGCAAACGTCCGGCTCTTTCTCCCACAAGGAAGGGGCCAGCCCTGTAAGCTCTTGCTGGTCTTCACCATCCCCGTGCAGCCCATCCACAGGCACAACAGCACTGGGCATCTGTGCTTTCCCAGAGACTCAGCATCTCACGGTGCTTGTTCTCGGCAGAGCCTATTTCCGAAAAAGCAAACGTGCGGCTCTTTCTCCCACAAGGAAGGGGCCAGCCCTGAAAGCTCTTGCTGGTCTTCACAGTCCCCGTGCAGCCTATCCACAGGCACAACAGCACTGGGCTTCTCTGCTTTCTCACAGTCGGTACATCTCACGGTGCTCGTTCTCGGCAGAGCCTTTTTCTGAAAAGGCAAACGTCCGGCTCATTATTCCATATGGAAGGGGCGACCCCTGAAAGCTCTTGCTGGTCTTCACCGTTCCCGTGCACGCTATCCACAGGCAAAACAGCACTGGGCATCTGTGCTTTCCCATAGTCGGTACATCTCACGGCGCTCGATCTCGGCAGAGCCTTTTTCCAAAAAGCAAACGTCCGGCTCTTTCTCCCACAAGGAAGGAGCCAGGCCTGAAAGCTCTTGCTGTTCTTTACCATCCCCGTGCAGCCTATCCACAGGCACAACAACACTGGGCTTTTCTGCTTTCTCACAGTCGGTACATCTCACGGTGCTCGTTCTCAGCAGAGCCTTTTTCTGAAACGACAATCGTCTGGCTCCTTCTTCCATAAGGAAGGGGTAAGCCCTGAAAGCTCTTGCTGGTCTTCACCGTTCCCATGCACCCTATCCACAGGCACAACAGAACTGGACGTCTCAGCTTTCCCATAGTCGGTACATCTCACAGCGCTGGTTCTCAGCAGAGCCTCTTTCCGAAAAGGGCAACGTCCGGCTCTTTCTCCCACAAGGAAGGGGCCAGCCCTGAAAACTCTTGCTGCTCTACACCGTCCCCGTGCACCCTATCCACAGGCACAACAGCACTGGGCTTCTCTGCTTTCTGACAGTCGGTACATCTCACGGCGTTTGTTCTCGGCAGAGCCTTTTTCTGAAAAGGCAAACGTCCGGCTCCTTCTCCCATAAGGAAGGGGTAAGCCCTGAAAGCTCTTGCTGGTCTTCACCGTTCCCGTGCACCCTATCCACAGGCACAACAGCACTGGGCATCTGTGCTTTCCCAGAGACTCAGCATCTCACGGTGCTCGTTCTCGGCAGAGCCTATTTCCGAAAAAGCAAACGTCCGGCTCTTTCTCCCACAAGGAAGGGGCCGTCCCTGAAAGCTCTTGCTGGTCTTCACAGTCCCCATGCAGCCTATCCACAGGCACAACAGCACTGGGCTTCTCTGCTTTCTGACAGTCGGTACATCTCACGGTGCTCGTTCTCAGCAGAGCCTTTTTCTGAAAAGGCAAACGTCCGGCTCCTTCTTCCATAAGGAAGGGGCGACCCCTGAAAGCTCTTGCTGGTCTTCACCGTTCCCGTGCACCCTATCCACAGGCACAACAGAACTGGACTTCTCTGCTTTCCCATAGTCGGTACATCTCACGGCGCTGGTTCTCGGCAGAGACTCCTTCCAAAAAGGGAAACGTCCGGCTCTTTCTCCCACAAGGAAGGGGCCAGCCCTGAAAGCTCTTGCTGGTCTTCACAGTCCTCGTGCAGCCTATCCACAGGCACAACAGCACTGGGCTCCTCTGCTTTCTCACAGTCGGTACATCTCACGGCGTTCGTTCTTGGCAGAGCCTTTTTCTGAAAAGGCAAACGTCCGGCTCCTTCTTCCATAAGGAAGTGGTAAGCCCTGAAAGCTCTTGCTGCTCTTCACCGTCCCCGTGCAGCCTATCCACAGGCACAACAGCACTGGGCATCTGTGCTTTCCCAGAGACTCAGCGTCTCACGGTGCTTGTTCTCGGCAGAGCCTCTTTCCGAAAAATCAAACGTCCGGCTCTTTCTCCCACAAGGAAGGGGCACACCTGAAAGCTCTTTCTGGTCTTTACCATCCCCGTGCAGCCTATCCACAGGCACAACAGCACTGGGCTTCTCTGCTTTCTCACAGTCGGTACATCTCACGGCGCTCGTTCTCAGCAGAGACTTTTTCTGAAAAGGCAAACGTCCGACTCCTTCTTCCATAAGGAAGAGGCGACCCCTGAAAGCTCTTGCTGGTCTTCACCGTTCCCGTGCACCCTATCCACAGGCACAACAGAAATGGACTTCTCGGCTTTCCCATAGTCGGTACATCTCACGGCGCTGGTTCTTGGCAGAGACTCTTTCCAAAAAGGGAAACGTCCGGCTCTTTCTCCCACAAGGAAGGTGCCAGCCCTGAAAGCTCTTGCTGCTCTACACCGTCCCCGTGCACCCTATCCACAGGCACAACAGCACTGGGCATCTGTGCTTTCCCAGAGACTCAGCATCTCACGGTGCTCGTTCTCGGCAGATCCTATTTCCGAAAAAGCAAACGTCCGGCTCTTTCTCCCACAAGGAAGGGGCCAGCCCTGAAAGCTCTTGCTGGTCTTCAACGTCCCCGTGCAGCCTATCCACAGGCACAACAGCACTGGGCTTCTGTGCTTTCCCAGAGACTCAGCATCTCACGGTGCTCGTTCTCGGCAGAGCCTATTTCCGAAAAAGCAAACGTCCGGGTCCTTCTTCCATAAGGAAGGGGCCAGCCCTGAAAGCTCTTGCTGGTCTTCACCATTCCCGTGCACCCTATCCACAGGCACAACAACACTGGGCTTCTCTGCTTTTCCACAGACCATACATCTCAAGGCAGTCATTCTCTTCAGAACCTCTTTCCGTAAAGGCAAATGTCCGGCTCCTTCTCCCACAAGGAAGGGGCCAGCCCTGAAAGCTCTTGCTGGTCTTCACCGTTCCCGTGCACCCTATCCACAGGCACAACAGCACTGGGCATCTGTGCTTTCCCAGAGACTCAGCATCTCACGGCGCTGGTTCTCGGCAGAGCCTATTTCCGAAAAAGCAAACGTCCGGCTCTTTCTCCCACAAGGAAGGGGCCAGCCCTGAAAGCTCTTGCTGGTCTTCACAGTCCCCGTGCAGCCTATCCACAGGCACAACAGCACTGG